>NW_028187738.1:0-211000 GCF_964204655.1 Triturus cristatus
GTAGAGCTGCTTTAGAGCCAGAGAACAAGGCAAGCAGAGCCGCTTTTGAGCCAGAGAACCAGGTCAGCAGAGCTGCTTTGGAGCCAGAGAACCAGTTCCGCAGAGCCGCTTTAGAGCCAGAGAACCACGTCAGCAGAGCTGCTTTAGAGGGAGATGAACCAGGTCAGCAGAGCTGCTTTAGAGCCAGAGAACCAGGTCAGCAGAGCTGCTCTAGAGATAGAGAACCAGGTCAGGAAAGCAGCTCTAGAGCCTAGGCAGCAGGTCAGCAGAGTTACTCTAGAGCCGGAGAACCAGGTCAGCAGAGCTGCTTTAGAGCCAGAGAACCAGGTCAGCAGAGCTGCTTTAGAGCCAGAGAACCAGACAAGCAGAGCCGCTTTAGAGCCAGAGAACCAGGTCAGCAGAGCTGCTTTAGAGGGAGAGAACCAGGTCAGCAGAGCTGCTTTAGAGGGAGAGAACCAGGTCAGCAGAGCTGCTCTAGAGCCAGAGAACCAGGTCAGCAGAGCTGCTCTAGAGCTAGAGAACCAGGTCAGCAGAGCTGCTCTAGAGCCAGAGAACCAGGTCGGCAGAGCTGCTCTAGAGCCAGAGAACCAGGTCAGCAGAGCTGCTTTAGAGCCATAGAACCAGGTCAGCAGAGCTGTTGTAGAGCCAGAGAACGAGGTCAGCAGAGCTGCTCTAGAGCCTAAGAACCAGGTCTGCAGAGCCGTTGTAGAGCCAGAGAACCAGGTCAGCAGAGTCGCTTTAGAACCAGAGAACCAGGTCAGCAGAGCTGCTTTAGAGGCAGTGAACCAGGTCAGCAGAGCGCTTTAGAACCGTATAACGAGGTCAGCAGAGCCGCTTTAGAGCCAGAGAACCAGGTCAGCAAAGATGCTTTAGAGCCAGAGAATCAGGTCAGCAGAGCTGCTCTATAGTCTAAGCACCAGGTCAGCAGACCTGCTCTAGAGCCAGAGAACCAGGTCAGCAGTGCTGCTTTAGAACCAGAGAACCAGGTCAGCAGAGCCGCTTTAGCCAGAGAACCAAGTCAGCAGAGCCGCTTTAGAGGAAGAGAACCAGGTCAGCAGAGCTGCTCTAGAGCCAGAGAACCAGGTCAGCAGAGCTGCTGTAGAGCCAGAGAACCAGGTCAACAGAGTCGTTGTAAAGCCAGAGAACCAGGTCAGCAGAGTTGTTCCAGAGCCAGAGAGCCAGGTCAGCAGAGCTGCTCTACAGCCTAAGAACCAGGTCAGCGGAGCTGCTCTACAGCTTGAGAACCAGGTCAGCAGAGCTGCTGTAGAGCCTAAGAAACAGGTCAGCAGAGCTGCTCTAGAGGCAGAGAACCGGGTCAGCAGAGCTGCTGTGGAGGCAGAGAACCTGGTTAGCAGAGCTGCTTTAGAGCCAGAGAACCAGTTCAGCTGAGCCTCTTTAGAGCCATAGAACCAGGTCAGAAGAGCTACTTTAGAGCCATACAACCAGGTCAGCAGAGCTTCTTTAGAGCCATAGAACCAGGCCAGCAGAGCTGCTTTAGAACCATAGAACCAGGTCAGCAGAGCTGCTTTAGAGCCAGAGAACCAGGTCAGCAGAGCTGCTTCAAAGCCAGAGAACCAGGTCAGCAGAGCTGCTTTAGAGCCATAGAACCAGGTCAGCAGAGCTGCTCTAGAGCCTAAGCACCAGGTCAGCAGAGCTGCTCTAGAGCCAGAGAACCAAGTCAGTAGAGCTGCTTTAGAGCCAGAGAACAAGGCAAGCAGAGCCGCTTTTGAGCCAGAGAACCAGGTCAGCAGAGCTGCTTTGGAGCCAGAGAACCAGTTCCGCAGAGCCGCTTTAGAGCCAGAGAACCACGTCAGCAGAGCTGCTTTAGAGGGAGATGAACCAGGTCAGCAGAGCTGCTTTAGAGCCAGAGAACCAGGTCAGCAGAGCTGCTCTAGAGATAGAGAACCAGGTCAGGAAAGCAGCTCTAGAGCCTAAGCAGCAGGTCAGCAGAGTTACTCTAGAGCCGGAGAACCAGGTCAGCAGAGCTGCTTTAGAGCCAGAGAACCAGGTCAGCAGAGCTGCTTTAGAGCCAGAGAACCAGACAAGCAGAGCCGCTTTAGAGCCAGAGAACCAGGTCAGCAGAGCTGCTTTAGAGGGAGAGAACCAGGTCAGCAGAGCTGCTTTAGAGGGAGAGAACCAGGTCAGCAGAGCTGCTCTAGAGCCAGAGAACCAGGTCAGCAGAGCTGCTCTAGAGCTAGAGAACCAGGTCAGCAGAGCTGCTCTAGAGCCAGAGAACCAGGTCGGCAGAGCTGCTCTAGAGCCAGAGAACGAGGTCAGCAGAGCTGCTCTAGAGCCTAAGAACCAGGTCTGCAGAGCCGTTGTAGAGCCAGAGAACCAGGTCAGCAGAGTCGCTTTAGAACCAGAGAACCAGGTCAGCAGAGCTGCTTTAGAGGCAGTGAACCAGGTCAGCAGAGCGCTTTAGAACCGTATAACGAGGTCAGCAGAGCCGCTTTAGAGCCAGAGAACCAGGTCAGCAAAGATGCTTTAGAGCCAGAGAATCAGGTCAGCAGAGCTGCTGTAGAGCCAGAGAAACCAGGTCAGCAGAGCTGCTTTAAAGCCAGAGAACCAGGTCAGCAGAGCTGCTTGAGAGCCAGAGAACCAGGTCAGCAGAGCTACTCTAGAGCCAGAGAATCAGGTCAGCAAAGCTGGTTTAGAGACAGAGAACAAGGTCAGCAGAGTCGTCGTAAAGCCAGAGAACCAGGTCAGCAGAGCTGCTCTAGAGCCATGGAACCAGGTCAGCTGAGCTGCTCTAGAACCTAAGAACCAGGTCAGCAGAGCTACTCTAGAGCCAGAGAACCAGGTCAGCAGAGCTGCTTTAGAGCCAGAGAACCAGGTCAGCAGAGCTGCTTTAGAGCCAGAGAACCAGACAAGCAGAGCCGCTTTAGAGCCAGAGAACCAGGTCAGCAGAGCTGCTTTAGAGGGAGAGAACCAGGTCAGCAGAGCTGCTTTAGAGGGAGAGAACCAGGTCAGCAGAGCTGCTCTAGAGCCAGAGAACCAGGTCAGCAGAGCTGCTCTAGAGCTAGAGAACCAGGTCAGCAGAGCTGCTCTAGAGCCAGAGAACCAGGTCGGCAGAGCTGCTCTAGAGCCAGAGAACCAGGTCAGCAGAGCTGCTTTAGAGCCATAGAACCAGGTCAGCAGAGCTGTTGTAGAGCCAGAGAACGAGGTCAGCAGAGCTGCTCTAGAGCCTAAGAACCAGGTCTGCAGAGCCGTTGTAGAGCCAGAGAACCAGGTCAGCAGAGTCGCTTTAGAACCAGAGAACCAGGTCAGCAGAGCTGCTTTAGAGGCAGTGAACCAGGTCAGCAGAGCGCTTTAGAACCGTATAACGAGGTCAGCAGAGCCGCTTTAGAGCCAGAGAACCAGGTCAGCAAAGATGCTTTAGAGCCAGAGAATCAGGTCAGCAGAGCTGCTCTAGAGGCTAAGAACCAAGTCAGCAGAGCTGCTCCAGAGGCAGAGAACCGGGTCAGCAGAGCTACTGAAGAGCCAGAGAACCAGGTCAGCAGAGCTGCTTTAGAGCCATAGAACCAGGTCAGCAGAGCTGCTTTAGAGCGATAGAACCAGGTCAGCAGAGCTGCTGTAGAGCCTCAGAACCAGGTCAGCACATCTGCTCTAGAGGCAGAGACCGGGTCAGCAGAGCTACTGTAGAGGCAGAGAACCTGGTTAGCAGAGCTGCTTTAGAGCCATAGAACCAGGTCAGCAGAGCTGCTTTAGAGCCATAGAACCAGGTCAGCAGAGCTGTTTAGGAGCCAGAGAACCAGGTCAGCAGAGCTGCTGTAAAGCCATAGAACCAGGTCAGCAGAGCTGCCGTAGAGCCAGAGAACCAGAACAGCAGAGCTGCTTTAGAGCCATAGAACCAGGTCAGTAGAGCTTCTTTAGAGCCATACAACCAGGTCAGCAGAGCTGCTTTAGAGCCATAGAACCAGGCCAGCAGAGCTGCTTTAGAGCCTAAGCACCAGGTCAGCAGAGCTGCTCTAGGGCCAGAGCACCAGGTCAGCAGAGCCGCTTTAGAACCGTGTAACCAAGTCAGCAGAGCCACATTAGAGCAAGAGAACCAGGTCAGCAAAGACACTTTAGAGCCAGAGAACCAGGTCAGCAGAGCTGCTCTAGAGCCAGAGAAGAAGGTCAGCAGAGCTGTTTTAGAGCCAGAGACCCAGGTCAGCAGAGCCGCTTTAGAACCAGAGAACAAGGTCAGCAGATCTGCTTTAGAGCCAGAGAACCAGGTCAGTAGAGCCGCATTAGAGCCAGAGAACCAGGTCAGCAGAGCTGCTCTAGAGCCTAAGAACCAGGTCAGCAGAGCTGCTCTAGAGGCAGAGAACAAGGTCAGCAGAGGTGCTTTAGAGCCAGAGAACCAGGTCAGCAGAGCCGTTGTAGAGCCAGAGAATGAGGTCAGCAGAGCTGCTCTAGAGCCTAAGAACCAGGTCTGCAGAGCTGCATTAGAGCCAGAGAAACAGGTCAGCAGAGCTGCATCAGAGCCATAGAACCAGGTCAGCAGAGCGGCTCTAGTGCCTTAGAACCAGGTCAGTAGAGCTGCTTTAGAACCAGAGAAGCAGGTCAGCAGCGCCGCTTTAGAGCCAGAGAACCAGGTCAGCAGAGCCGATTTAGAGCCAGAGAACCAGGTCAGTAGAGCTGCTTTAGAGCCAGAGAACCAGGTCAGCAGAGCTGCTCTATAGCCTAAGCACCAGGTCAGCAAACCTGCTCTATAGCCAGAGAACCAGGCCAGCAGAGCCGCTTTAGAGCCAGAGAACCAGGTCAGCAGAGCCGCTTTAGAGCCAGAGAACCAGGTCAGCAGAGCAGCTTTAGAGGGAGAGAACCAGGTCAGTAGAGCTGCTTTAGAGGGAGAGAACCAGGTCAGCAGAGCTGCTCTAGAGCCAGAGAACCAGGTCAGCAGAGCTGCTTTAGAACGGTAGAACCAGGGCAGCAGAGCCGCTTTAGAGCCAGAGAACCAGGTCAGCAAAGATGCTTTAGAGCCAGAGAACCAGGTCAGCAGAGCTGCTCTAGAGCCTAAGAACCAGGTCAGCAGAGCTGCATCAGAGCCATAGAACCAGGTCAGCAGAGCTGCTCTAGAGCCTTAGAACCAGGTCAGTAGAGCTGCTTTAGAACCAGAGAAGCAGGTCAGCAGAGCCGCTTTAGAGCCAGAGAACCAGGTCAGCAGAGCCGATTTAGAGCCAGAGAACCAGGTCAGTAGAGCCGCTTTAGAGCCAGAGAACCAGGTCAGCAGAGCTGCTCTATAGCCTAAGCACCAGGTCAGCAGAGCTGCTCTAGAGCCAGAGAACCAGGTCAGCACAGCTGCTTTAGAGCCAGAGAACCAGGTCAGCAGAGTTGCTTTAGAGCCAGAGAACCAGGTCAGCAGAGCCGCTTTAGAGCCAGAGAACCAGGTCAGCAGAGCTGCTTTATAGGGAGAGAACCAGGTCAGCAGAGCTGCTTTAGAGGGAGAGAACCAGGTCAGCAGAGCTGCTCTAGAGCCAGAGAACCAGGTCAGCAGAGCTGCTCTAGAGCTAGAGAACCAGGTCAGGAGAGCTGCTCAAGAGCCAGAGAACCAGGTCAGCAGAGCTGCTCTAGAGCCAGGGGACCAGGTCTGCAGAGCTGCTTTAGAGCCAGAGAACTAGGTCAGCAGAGCCATTGTAGAGCCAGAGAAAGAGGTCAGCAGAGCTGCTCTAGAGCCTAAGAACCAAGTCTGCAGAGCCGTTGCAGAGCCAGAGAACCAGGTCAGCAGAGCCGCTTTAGAACCGTACAACCAGGTCAGCAGAGCCGCTTTAGAGCAAGAGAACCAGGTCAGCAAAGATACTTTAGAACCAGAGAACCAGGTCAGCAGAGCTGCTCTAGAGCCAGAGACCCAGGTCAGCAGAGCTGCTTTAGAGCCAGAGAACCAGGCCAGCAGAGCTGCTCTAGAGCCTAAGAACCAGGTCATAAGAGCTGCTTTAGAACCAGAGAAGCAGGTTAGCAGAGCCACTTTAGAGCCAGAGAACCAGGTCAGCAGAGCTGCTCTATAGCCTAAGCACCAGGTCAGCAGACCTGCTCTAGAGCCAGAGAACCAGGTCATCAGAGCTGCTTTAGAGCCAGAGAACCAGGTCAGCAGAGCCGCTTTAGAGCCAGAGAACCAGGTCAGCAGAGCAGCTTTAGAGGGAGAGAACCAGGTCAGCAGAGCCGCTTTAGAGGGAGAGAACCAGGTCAGCAGAGCTGCTCTAGAGCCAGAGAACCAGGTCAGCAGAGCTGCTCCAGAGCCAGAGAACCAGGTCAGCAGAGCAGCTCTAGAGCCAGAGAACAAGGTCAGCAGAGCTGCTCTAGAGCCAGAGAAGCAGGTAAGCAGAGCTGTTTTAGAGCCAGAGATCCAGGTCAGCAGAGCCGCTTTAGAACCAGAGAACCAGGTCAGCAGATCTGCTTTAGAGCCAGTGAACCAGGTCAGCAGACACGCTTTAGAACGGTAGCACCAGGACAGCAGAGGCGCTTTAGAGCCAGAGAACCAGGTCAGCAAAGATGCTTTAGAGCCAGAGAACCAGGTCAGCAGACCTGCTCTATAGCCTAAGAACCAGGTCAGCAGAGCTGCTCTAGAGGCAGAGAACAAGGTCAGCAGAGCTACTGTAGAGCCAGAGAACCAGGTCAGCAGAGCTGCATCACAGCCATAGAACCAGGTCAGCAGAGCTGCTTTAGAGCTATAGAACCAGGCCAGCAGCACCGTTTAAGAGCCAGAGAACCAGGTCAGCAGAGCTGCTGTAGAGCCAGAGAACCAGGTCAGCAGAGCTGCTTTAGAGCCAGAGAACCAGGTTAGCAGAGCCATTGTAGAGCCAGAAAACCAGGTCACCAGAACTGCTGCAGAGCTAGAGAACCAGGTCAGCAGAGCTGCATTAGAGGGAGAGAACCAGGTCAGCAGAGCTGCTTTTGAGCCAGAGAACCAGACAAGCAGAGCCGCTTTAGAGCCAGAGATCCAGGTCAGCAGAGCCGCTTTAGAACCAGAGAACCAGGTCAGCAGATCTGCTTTAGAGCCAGTGAACCAGGTCAGCAGACACGCTTTAGAACGGTAGCACCAGGACAGCAGAGGCGCTTTAGAGCCAGAGAACCAGGTCAGCAAAGATGCTTTAGAGCCAGAGAACCAGGTCAGCAGACCTGCTCTATAGCCTAAGAACCAGGTCAGCAGAGCTGCTCTAGAGGCAGAGAACAAGGTCAGCAGAGCTACTGTAGAGTCAGAGAACCAGGTCAGCAGAGCTGCATCACAGCCATAGAACCAGGTCAGCAGAGCTGCTTTAGAGCTATAGAACCAGGCCAGCAGCACCGTTTAAGAGCCAGAGAACCAGGTCAGCAGAGCTGCTGTAGAGCCAGAGAACCAGGTCAGCAGAGCTGCTTTAGAGCCAGAGAACCAGGTTAGCAGAGCCATTGTAGAGCCAGAAAACCAGGTCACCAGAACTGCTGCAGAGCTAGAGAACCAGGTCAGCAGAGCTGCATTAGAGGGAGAGAACCAGGTCAGCAGAGCTGCTTTTGAGCCAGAGAACCAGACAAGCAGAGCCGCTTTAGAGCCAGAGAACCAGGTCAGCAGAGCTGCTTTAGAGCCAGAGAACCAGGTCAGCAGAGCCGCTTTAGAGCCAGAGAACCAGGTTAACAGAGCTGCTTTAGAGGGAGAGAACCAGGTCAGCAGAGCTGCTTTAGAGCCAGAGAAAAAGGTCAGCAGAGCTGCTCTAGAGCTAGAGAAGCAGGTCAGCAGAGCTGCTCTAGAGCCAGAGAACCAGGTCAGCAGAGCTGCTCTAGAGCCAGAGAACCAGGTCAGCAGAGCTGCTTTAGAGCCAGAGAACCAGGTCAGCAGAGTTGCTTTAGAGCCAGAGAACCAGGTCAGCAGAGCCACTTTAGAGCCAGAGAACCAGGTCAGCAGAGCTGCTTTAGAGGGAGAGAACCAGGTCAGCAGAGCTGCTTTAGAGGGAGAGAACCAGTTCAGCAGAGCTGCTCTAGAGCCAGAGAACCAGGTCAGCAGAGCTGCTATAGAGCTAGAGAACCAGGTCAGCAGAGCTGCTCAAGAGCCAGAGAACCGGGTCAGCAGAGCTGCTCTACAGCCAGGGAACCAGGTCTGCAGAGCTGCTTGAGAACCAGAGAACCAGGTCAGCAGAGCCGTTGTAGAGCCAGAGAACGAGGTCAGCAGAGCTGCTCTAGAGCCTAAGAACCAGGTCTGCAGAGCCGTTGTAGAGCCAGAGCACCAGGTCAGCAGAGCCGCTTTAGAACCATATAACCAGGTCAGCAGAGCTGCTTTAGAGCAAGATAACCAGGTCAGCAAAGACACTTTAGAGCCAGAGAACCAGGTCAGCAGAGCTGCTCTAGAGCCAGAGACCCAGGTCAGCAGAGCTTCTTTAGAGCCAGAGAACCAGGTCAGCAGAGTTGCTCTAGAGCCTAAGAACCAGGTCAGTAGAGCTGCTTTAGAACCAGAGAAGCAGGTCAGCAGAGCCGCTTTAGAGCCAGAGAACCAGGTCAGCAGAGCCGCTTTAGAGCCAGAGAACCAGGTCAGTAGAGCCGCTTTAGAGCCAGAGAACCAGGTCAGCAGAGCTGCTCTATAGCCTAAGCACCAGGTCAGCAGAGCTGCTCTAGAGCCAGAGAACCAGGTGAGCACAGCTGCTTTAGAGCCAGAGAACCAGGTCAGCAGAGTTGCTTTAGAGCCAGAGAACCAGGTCAGCAGAGCCGCTTTAGAGCCAGAGAACCAGGTCAGCAGAGCTGCTTTATAGGGAGAGAACCAGGTCAGCAGAGCTGCTTTAGAGGGAGAGAACCAGGTCAGCAGAGCTGCTCTAGAGCCAGAGAACCAGGTCAGCACAGCTGCTTTAGAGCCAGAGAACCAGGTCAGCAGAGGTGCTGTAGAGCCATAGAACCAGGTCAGCTGAGCTGCCGTAGAGCCAGAGAACCAGAATAGCAGAGCTGCTTTAGAGCCATAGAACCAGGTCAGCAGAGCTTCTTTAGAGCCATACAACCAGGTCAGCAGAGCTGCTTTAGAGCCATAGAACCAGGCCAGCAGAGCTGCTTTAGAGCCTAAGCACCAGCTCAGCAGAGCTGCTCTAGGGCCAGAGCACCAGGTCAGCAGAGCCGCTTTAGAACCGTATAACCAAGTCAGCAGAGCCGCTTTAGAGCAAGAGAACCAGGTCAGCAAAGACACTTTAGAGCCAGAGAACCAGGTCAGCAGAGCTGCTCTAGAGCCTAAGAACCAGGTCAGTAGAGCTGCTTCAGAACCAGAGAAGCAGGTCAGCAGAGCCGCTTTAGAGCCAGAGATCCAGGTCAGTAGAGCCGCTTTAGAGCCAGAGAACCAGGTCAGCAGAGCTGCTCTATAGCCTAAGCACCAGGTCAGCAGACCTGCTCTAGAGCCAGAGAACCAGGTCAGCAGAGCTGCTTTAGAACGGTAGAACCAGGACAGCAGAGCCGCTTTAGAGCCAGAGAACCAGGTCAGCAAAGATGCTTTAGAGTCAGAGAACCAGGTCAGCAGAGCTGCTCTAGACCCTAAGAACCAGGTCAGCAGAGCTGCTCTAGAGGCAGAGAACAAGGTCAGCAGAGCTACTGTAGAGCCAGAGAACCAAGTCAGCAGAGCTGCATCAGAGCTATAGAACCGGGTCAGCAGAGCTACTGTAGAGCCATAGAACCAGGTCAGCAGAGCTTCTTTAGAGCCATACAACCAGGTCAGCAGAGCTGCTTTAGAGCCATAGAACCAGGCCAGCAGAGCTGCTCTAGAGCCTAAGCACCAGGTCAGCAGAGCCGCTCTAAAGCCAGAGAACCAGGTCAGCAGAGCTGCTTTTGAGCCAGAGAACCAGACAAGCAAAGCCGCTTTAGAGCCAGAGAACCAGGTCAGCAGAGCTGCTTTAGAGGGAGAGAACCAGGTCAGCAGAGCTGCTTTAGAGGGAGAGAACCAGGTCAGCAGAGCTGCTCTAGAGCCGGAGAACCAGGTCAGCAGAGCTGCTTTAGAGCCAGAGAACCAGGTCAGCAGAGCTGCTTTAGAGCCAGAGAACCAGACAAGCAGAGCCGCTTTAGAGACAGAGAACCAGGTCAGCAGAGCTGCTTTAGAGGGAGAGAACCAGGTCAGCAGAGCTGCTTTAGAGAGAGAGAACCAGGTCATCAGAGCTACTCTAGAGCCAGAGAACCAGAGAACCAGAGAACCAGGTCAGCAGAGCTGCTCTAGAGCTAGAGAACTAGGTCAGCAGAGGTGCTCTAGAGCCAGAGAACCAGGTCAGCAGAGCTGCTCTAGAGCCAGAGAACCAGGTCAGCAGAGCTGCTTTAGAGCCATAGAACCAGGTCAGCAGAGCTGTTGTAGAGCCAGAGAACGAGGTCAGCAGAGCTGCTCTAGAGCCTAAGAACCAGGTCTGCAGAGCCGTTGTAGAGCCAGAGAACCAGGTCAGCAGATTCGCTTTAGAACCAGAGAACCAGGTCAGCAGAGCTGCTTTAGAGGCAGTGAACCAGGTCAGCAGAGCGCTTTAGAACCGTATAACCAGATCAGCAGAGACACTTTAGAGCCAGAGAACCAGGTCAGCAAAGATGCTTTAGAGCCAGAGAACCAGGTCAGCAGAGCTGCTCTAGAGGCTAAGAACCAAGTCAGCAGAGCTGCTCCAGAGGCAGAGAACCGGGTCAGCAGAGCTACTGAAGAGCCAGAGAACCAGGTCAGCAGAGCTGCTTTAGAGCCATAGAACCAGGTCAGCAGAGCTGTTTAAGAGGCCGAGAACCAGGCCAGCAGAGCTGCTCTAGAGCCAGAGAACCAGTTCAGCAGAGCTGGTTTAGAGCCAGAGAACCAGGTCAGCAGAGCTGCTGTAGAGCCTCAGAACCAGGTCAGCAGAGCTGCTCTAGAGGTAGAGAACCGGGTCAACAGAGCTACTGTAGAGGCAGAGAACCTGGTTAGCAGAGCTGCTTTGGAGCCATAGAACCAGGTCAGCAGAGCTGCTTTAGAGCCATAGAACCAGGTCAGCAGAGCTGTTTAAGAGCCAGAGAACCAGGTCAGCAGAGCTGCTGTAGAGCCATAAAACCAGGTCAGCAGAGCTGCCGTAGAGCCAGAGAACCAGAACAGCAGAGCTGCTTTAGAGCCATAGAACCAGGTCAGCAGAGCTTCTTTAGAGCCATACAACCAGGTCAGCAGAGCTGCTTTAGAGCCAACGAACCAGGCCAGCAGAGCTGCTTTAGAGCCTAAGCACCAGGTCAGCAGAGCTGCTCTAGGGCCAGAGCACCAGGTCAGCAGAGCCGCTTTAGAACCGTATAACCAGGTCAGCAGAGCTGCTTTAGAGCAAGAGAACCAGGTCAGCAAAGAAACTTTAGAGCCAGAGAACCAGGTCAGCAGAGCTGCTCTAGAGCCAGAGACCCAGGTCAGCAGAGCTGCTTTAGAGCCAGAGAACCAGGTCAGCAGAGCTGCTCTAGAGCCTAAGAACCAGGTCAGTAGAGCTGCTTTAGAACCAGAGAAGCAGGTCAGCAGAGCTGCTTTAGAGCCAGAGAACCAGGTCAGCAGACCCGCTTTAGAGCCAGAGAACCAGGTCAGCAGAGCTGCTCTAAGCACCAGGTCAGCAGACCTGCTCTAGAGCCATAGAACCAGGTCAGCAGAGCTGTTTAAGAGGCCGAGAACCAGGCCAGCAGAGCTGCTCTAGAGCCAGAGAACCAGTTCAGCAGAGCTGGTTTAGAGCCAGAGAACCAGGTCAGCAGAGCTGCTTTAGAGGGAGAGAACCAGGTCAGCAGAGCTGCTTTAGAGAGAGAGAACCAGGTCAGCAGAGCTGCTTTAGAATGGTAGAACCAGGACAGCAGAGACGCTTTAGAGCCAGAGAACCAGGTCAGCAAAGATGCTTTAGAGCCAGAGAACCAGGTCAGCAGAGCTGCTCTAGAGCCTAAGAACCAGGTCAGCAGAGCTGCTTTAGAGGCAGTGAACCAGGTCAGCAGAGCGCTTTAGAACCGTATAACGAGGTCAGCAGAGCCGCTTTAGAGCCAGAGAACCAGGTCAGCAAAGATGCTTTAGAGCCAGAGAACCAGGTCAGCAAAGCTGCTCTAGAGGCTAAGAACCAAGTTGTTAGAAATGGGATTTCTGGTTGGCTAGGGCTTGCGCCAAAGCCAGACAGAAACCACCACTCTAGTCAGGGCTGGGGAGTTACACGCCAAAGATAACCCCTGCTCACCCCCTTGGTAGCTTGGCACGAGCAGACAGGCTTATCCCTGAGGTGATGTGTAAAGCGTTTGCGCGCGCACCCAGCAACAACACCCAAGGCCCACCACAAAGGAAACTCCACACAAGGTATTCTATAAAAATAGCCTTTGTATTATACACAACACATTAGATAAAAACACACACTCTACAATGTGCCAGCAGGCACGGGCAGAATTTACAAGGGATTATATGTACAGGGGACAGGGCCACCTGGACCACTGTCAGGAATTAGCACTTTTTAGAACATAGGAATAATACTGTAGTAAAAAAATAACATATGTAGCACACAACCAGTAACTACTGGTAACCAGAAAGTACCACCTACGCAACCCTAACCACCTTAGGAAAATATTGCGCAGGGAATCAGGACCTCACTAGCACCACCTGTGTTAGTGAGAAAACAACCACCTAAGTATCACAATACCTGTAGGGGTCTAAGCACATAAACACATGATGCATAACATTCAGAGGTGTAAAGCAAAGCACATGACGCATAAACACATTCAGATGTGCAGAAAAGGTACAATGGCGCCAAAACTCACATTAGCCACTACTGTGGCAGTCCCTGGGCCAACTGGCCTTGTAGGGGCAAGGATGCCCTGCGTCCAGGAAAGTCAGGGCACGGCTGCGCAGGCTGCGCAGGCTGCGCAAGCCAGCGCGCACAAGGGACAACCTACACGTTGCAGCTGCCCACGAAGTGCTGGGCAGCTGGAGAAGTGAGCGAGGGCACCACTGTGCCTTTTACAACAAATGTGGCATACCTTGGAGCCTCTCTGGGCTCTGCTAACAAGAATGCCCCCAAACGTTGGAGCCTGGTGGGCTCAATAAACAAATGTGCCCCGTTAGAGCCTCTGTGGCTCTGTAAACAAATGTGCACCGTTGGAGCCTCTGTGGCTCTGAAAACAAATGTGCCCCGTTGGAGCCTCTGTGGCTCTGAAAACAAGTATGCCCCAACCGTTGGAGCCTCTGTGGTTCGAGGACCATGTGCCTCTTTGGAGCCTGGTGGCTCGGGACCCCGTTGGGGCGGCCCGCTGCCTTCCGGGGCCGCCCGACACTCGCACTGCACCGGTGCCTTGATTTGGGGGCGACCCACACCAGAGGGGTGGCTCCGGCACGTCCCGTGTGCTTGGAGCCGGCCTTGTCAGGTGGGGGCTGCTTGGGAGAGAGGCACCGGAGTGAGGCTTCAAGGAGGCTTCCACCCCCCAGCCGGCTTCACTTACCGGCTCTTCCTGGGCCTCTGGTCTACTTCGGTTGAGCTGACGAAGCTCCGGTCCGTGTCGCGGGAAGGGCTCTCGCCCTCCGCACCCTCCGTCACGCTTCTCCGCTTCTCCGGGCCGGCCCAGTGCGGGGTGGGCTCCCGCCTGGGTCTCGAGGGGGAATTACACCAGCCGCACGTCGTCGTCGGAAGGAGGCGGGGTAGGCTCCCGCCCTCCTACTTCCGGTTATCCCGGAGTCCCGCCCACGTCACCACACGGCGTTGCCTGACTTCCTGGGCTTCCCCCGGGGCCGCGGCGGTGATTCTCTCTACGGCGGAAATGAGGGGTGGGCTCCCTCAATTAAAACGTGATATACGGCGGGGTGAGCACCCGCCGTAAGATAAACAATCTGTATGGCGGCAATAACGCGGGGTAGGGTCCCGCAAATATTACGTTATAAGCGGGGTGGGCACCCGCCAACGAACACGGCAAGGTCCCTGGCAGGGTGGGCACCTGCCAGGGGATTTCAGGATTGGCGCCGCACGGGGGAAATGCCGGGTGGGCACCGGCTTGCAGGATCCCAGCGCTCACAGCGCTACATAGCAGAACAGCGCTCCCAGCGCTACAAGAAGCCCAGAAAGCGCTCCCAGGCGCTATAAGCAAAGGAAAGTTCAGCAATAAAGTCTTGCAAGGGCAGGGGGCAAGGACTGGGCCCAGGGGCCAGCTCACAGGGCCCTCCAACAGGGAGGCAGTCCCCAGTGGCGGTCTCTCCTGGTGCCCAGCAGCAGCAGGCCCCCTTCAAGTGGATCCTGGAAGAGAACAGCTTCTGTGGGGACACAGCCCCATTTTTATACAGGCAAACCCTTTGTTCTGGGTTCAGGGTGAGGGGGAAAACCAGTCGCAGCTGGTTGGGGAGCACCCTTGATGTGCTCAGCCCCTCACTCTATTCATTGGCAGGGCTAGGGTCGTCAGTCGCACCGCAGGGGGCGGGGCCAGCATTGTGTGTGGAAAACCCTGTCCTATTCAGGACCCAGGTGTACTCCTCCCACCCATCTAGCTGCTGATCTCCCCATTCACCACTGGGTGACTCATCCTGACTCTGGGGAATCCCTAGCCCGTCACATGACATGACCAGCCAATCACGCGACAGACACACTGCACACAGAAGTGCCCACTTCTAGAAGTGGCACTTCCACACTAGGTACATGCACGCCGCACACATCATCGCGCAGCATTCACTCCCACGAGTCCGCACATACCAAACTCGGGCCTGCACACCCCACGCATCAGGAACTACTAGGGACACATACGCTCCCCATGCATTCCTATGGGAGGGCAGGCCTATCTCACCACATGCACTCAGAGCACGCACGCACTTTACCCTGGGACACAGGGAAAGTGCGCATAATCCCTATACCATGTGATTTATCTAAATGCAGAGTTTTGTAGTGCGGCCAGTTGCTGCTGCGGTACAGCGCAAACGCAAGTCCAAATCCCACCGCTGATCACCAATGTTAGAAATGGGATTTCTGGTTGGCTAGGGCTTGCGCCAAAGCCAGACAGAAACCACCACTCTAGTCAGGGCTGGGGAGTTACACGCCAAAGATAACCCCTGCTCACCCCCTTGGTAGCTTGGCACGAGCAGACAGGCTTATCCCTGAGGCGATGTGTAAAGCGTTTGCGCGCGCACCCAGCAACAACACCCAAGGCCCACCACAAAGGAAACTCCACACAAGGTATTCTATAAAAATAGCCTTTGAATTATACACAACACATTAGATAAAAACACACACTCTACAATGTGCCAGCAGGCACGGGCAGAATTTACAAGGGATTATATGTACAGGGGACAGGGCCACCTGGACCACTGTCAGGAATTAGCACTTTTTAGAACATAGGAATAATACTGTAGTAAAAAAATAACATATGTAGCCCACAACCAGTAACTACTGGTAACCAGAAAGTACCACCTACGCAACCCTAACCACCTTAGGAAAATATTGCGCAGGGAATCAGGACCTCACTAGCACCACCTGTGTTAGTGAGAAAACAACCACCTAAGTATCACAATACCTGTAGGGGTCTAAGCACATAAACACATGATGCATAACATTCAGAGGTGTAAAGCAAAGCACATGACGCATAAACACATTCAGAGGCGCCGAAAAGGTACAATGGCGCCAAAACTCACATTAGCCACTACTGTGGCAGTCCCTGGGCCAACTGGCCTTGTAGGGGCAAGGATGCCCTGCGTCCAGGAAAGTCAGGGCACGGCTGCGCAGGCTGCGCAAGCCAGCGCGCACAAGGGACAACCTACACGTTGCAGCTGCCCACGAAGTGCTGGGCAGCTGGAGAAGTGAGCGAGGGCACCACTGTGCCTTTTACAACAAATGTGGCATACCTTGGAGCCTCTCTGGGCTCTGCTAACAAGAATGCCCCCAAACGTTGAGCCTGGTGGGCTCAATAAACAAATGTGCCCCGTTAGAGCCTCTGTGGCTCTGTAAACAAATGTGCACCGTTGGAGCCTCTGTGGCTCTGAAAACAAATGTGCCCCGTTGGAGCCTCTGTGGCTCTGAAAACAAGTATGCCCCAACCGTTGGAGCCTCTGTGGCTCGAGGACCATGTGCCTCTTTGGAGCCTGGTGGCTCGGGACCCCGTTGGGGCGGCCCGCTGCCTTCCGGGGCCGCCCGACACTCGCACTGCACCGGTGCCTTGATTTGGGGGCGACCCACACCAGAGGGGTGGCTCCGGCACGTCCCGTGTGCTTGGAGCCGGCCCTGTCAGGTGGGGGCTGCTTGGGAGAGAGGCACCGGAGTGAGGCTTCAAGGAGGCTTCCACCCCCCAGCCGGCTTCACTTACCGGCTCTTCCTGGGCCTCTGGTCTACTTCGGTTGAGCTGACGAAGCTCCGGTCCGTGTCGCGGGAAGGGCTCTCACCCTCCGCACCCTCCGTCACGCTTCTCCGCTTCTCCGGGCCGGCCCAGTGCGGGGTGGGCTCCCGCCTGGGTCTCGAGGGGGAATTACACCAGCCGCACGTCGTCGTCGGAAGGAGGCGGGGTAGGCTCCCGCCCTCCTACTTCCGGTTATCCCGGAGTCCCGCCCACGTCACCACATGGCGTTGCCTGACTTCCTGGGCTTCCCCCGGGGCCGCGGCGGTGATTCTCTCTACGGCGGAAATGAGGGGTGGGCTCCCTCAATTAAAACGTGATATACGGCGGGGTGAGCACCCACCGTAAGATAAACAATCTGTATGGCGGCAATAACGCGGGGTAGGCTCCCGCAAATATTACGTTATAAGCGGGGTGGGCACCCGCCAACGAACACGGCAAGGTCCCTGGCAGGGTGGGCACCTGCCAGGGGATTTCAGGATTGGCGCCGCACGGGGGAAATGCCGGGTGGGCACCGGCTTGCAGGATCCCAGCGCTCACAGCGCTACATAGCAGAACAGCGCTCCCAGCGCTACAAGAAGCCCAGAAAGCGCTCCCAGGCGCTATAAGCAAAGGAAAGTTCAGCAATAAAGTCTTGCAAGGGCAGGGGGCAAGGACTGGGCCCAGGGGCCAGCTCACAGGGCCCTCCAACAGGAAGGCAGTCCCCAGTGGCGGTCTCTCCTGGCGCCCAGCAGCAGCAGGCCCCCTTCAAGTGGATCCTGGAAGAGAACAGTTTCTGTGGGGACACAGCCCCATTTTTATACAGGCAAACCCTTTGTTCTGGGTTCAGGGTGAGGGGGAAAACCAGTCGTAGCTGGTTGGGGAGCACCCTTGATGTGCTCAGCCCCTCACTCTATTCATTGGCAGGGCTAGGGTCGTCAGTCGCACCGCAGGGGGCGGGGCCAGCATTGTGTGTGGAAAACCCTGTCCTATTCAGGACCCAGGTGTACTCCTCCCACCCATCTAGCTGCTGATCTCCCCATTCACCACTGGGTGACTCCTCCTGACTCTGGGGAATCCCTAGCCCGTCACATGACATGACCAGCCAATCACGCGACAGACACACTGCACACAGAAGTGCCCACTTCTAGAAGTGGCACTTCCACACTAGGTACATGCACGCCGCACACATCATCGCGCAGCATTCACTCCCACGAGTCCGCACATACCAAACTCGGGCCTGCACACCCCACGCATCAGGAACTACTAGGGACACATACGCTCCCCATGCATTCCTATGGGAGGGCAGGCCTATCTCACCACATGCACTCAGAGCACGCACGCACTTTACCCTGGGACACAGGGAAAGTGCGCAGAGACCAAACAATTAACACACCAAGTCACCAATAAAAAGCCAAAAAGTCCAGGGGTGAACCTGCCAGAAGGGCCAAGTCCAACACAAGTCAGCAGAGCTGCTCCAGAGGCAGAGAACCGGGTCAGCAGAGCTACTGAAGAGCCAGAGAACCAGGTCAGCAGAGCTGCTTTAGAGCCATAGAACCAGGTCAGCAGAGCTGCTTTAGAGCCATAGAACCAGGTCAGCAGAGCTGCTCTAGAGCCAGAGAACCAGTTCAGCAGAGCCGCTTTAGAGCCAGAGAACCAGGTCAGCAGAGCCGATTTAGAGCCAGAGAACCAGGTCAGCAGAGCTTCTTTAGAGCCATACAACCAGGCCAGCAGAGCTGCTTTAGAGCCATAGAACCAGGCCAGCAGAGCTGCTTTAGAGCCTAAGCACCAGGTCAGCAGAGCTGCTCTAGGGCCAGAGCACCAGGTCAGCAGAGCCGCTTTAGAACCGTATAACCAAGTCAGCAGAGCCGCTTTAGAGCAAGAGAACCAGGTCAGCAAAGACACTTTAGAGCCAGAGAACCAGGTCAGTAGAGCTGCTTTAGAACCAGAGAAGCAGGTCAGCGGAGCCGCTTTAGAGCCAGAGAACCAGGTCAGTAGAGCCGCTTTAGAGCCAGAGAACCAGGTCAGCAGAGCTGCTCTATAGCCTAATCACCAGGTCAGCAGACCTGCTCTAGAGCCAGAGAACCAGGTCAGCAGAGCTGCTTTAGAACGGTAGAACCAGGACAGCAGAGCCGCTTTAGAGCCAGAGAACCAGGTCAGCAAAGATGCTTTAGAGCCAGAGAACCAGGTCAGCAGAGCTGCTCTAGAGCCTAAGAACCAGGTCAGCAGAGCTGCTCTAGAGGCAGAGAACAAGGTCAGCAGAGCTACTGTAGAGCCAGAGATCCAAGTCAGCAGAGCTGCTCTAGAGCCTAAGAACCAGGTCAGTAGAGCTGCTTTAGAACCAGAGAAGCAGGTCAGCAGAGCTCCTTTAGAGCCAGAGAACCAGGTCAGCAGAGCTGCTTTAGAGCCATAGAACCAGGTCAGCAGAGCTTCTTTAGAGCCATACAACCAGGTCAGCAGAGCTGCTTTAGAGCCATAGAACCAGGCCAGCAGAGCTGCTCTAGAGCCTAAGCACCAGGTCAGCAGAGCTGCTCTAAAGCCAGACAACCAGGTCAGCAGAGCAGCTTTAGAGGGAGAGAACCAGGTCAGTAGAGCTGCTTTAGAGGGAGAGAACCAAGTCAGCAGAGCTGCTCTAGAGCCGGAGAACCAGGTCAGCAGAGCTGCCTTAGAGCCAGAGAACCAGACAAGCAGAGCCGCTTTAGAGCCAGAGAACCAGGTCAGCAGAGATGCTTTAGAGGGAGAGAACCAGGTCAGCAGAGCTGCTTTAGAGAGAGAGAACCAGGTCATCAGAGCTGCTCTAGAGCCAGAGTACCAGAGAACCAGGTCAGCAGAGCTGCTCTAGAGTTAGAGAACCAGGTCAGCAGAGCTGCTCTAGAGCCAGAGAACCAGGTCAGCAGAGCTGCTATAGAGCCAGAGAACCAGGTCAGCAGAGCTGCTTTAGAGCCATAGAACCAGGTCAGCAGAGCTGTTGTAGAGCCAGAGAACGAGGTCAGCAGAGCTGCTCTAGAGCCTAAGAACCAGGTCTGCAGAGCCGTTGTAGAGCCAGAGAACCAGGTCAGCAGATTCGGTTTAGAACCAGAGAACCAGGTCAGCAGAGCTGCTTTAGAGGCAGTGAACCAGGTCAGCAGAGCGCTTTAGAACCGTATAACCAGATCAGCAGAGACGCTTTAGAGCTAGAGAACCAGGTCTGCAAAGATGCTTTAGAGCCAGAGAACCAGGTCAGCAGAGCTGCTCTAGAGGCTAAGAACCAAGTCAGCAGAGCTGCTCCAGAGGCAGAGAACCGGGTCAGCAGAGCTACTGAAGAGCCAGAGAACCAGGTCAGCAGAGCTGCTTTAGAGCCATAGAACCAGGTCAGCAGAGCTGCTTTAGAGCCATAGAACCAGGTCAGCAGAGCTGTTTAAGAGGCCGAGAACCAGGTCAGCAGAGCTGCTCTAGAGCCAGAGAACCAGTTCAGCAGAGCTGGTTTAGAGCCAGAGAACCAGGTCAGCAGAGCTGCTGTAGAGCCTCAGAACCAGGTCAGCAGAGCTGCTCTAGATGCAGAGAACCGGGTCAGCAGAGCTACTGTAGAGGTAGAGAACCTGGTTAGCAGAGCTGCTTTGGAGCCATAGAACCAGGTCAGCAGAGCTGCTTTAGAGCCATAGAACCAGGTCAGCAGAGCTTTTTAAGAGCCAGAGAACCAGGTCAGCAGAGCTGCTGTAGAGCCATAGAACCAGGTCAGCAGAGCTGCCGTAGAGCCAGAGAACCAGAACAGCAGAGCTGCTTTAGAGCCATAGAACCAGGTCAGCAGAGCTTCTTTAGAGCCATACAACCAGGTCAGCAGAGCTGCTTTAGAGCCATTGAACCAGGCCAGCAAAGCTGCTTTAGAGCCTAAGCACCAGGTCAGCAGAGCTGCTCTAGGGCCAGAGCACCAGGTCAGCAGAGCCGCTTTAGAACCGTATAACCAGGTCAGCAGAGCTGCTTTAGAGCAAGAGAACCAGGTCAGCAAAGAAACTTTAGAGCCAGAGAACCAGGTCAGCAGAGCTGCTCTAGAGCCAGAGAACCAGGTCAGCAGAGCTGCTCTAGAGCCTAAGAACCAGGTCAGTAGAGCTGCTTTAGAACCAGAGAAGCAGGTCAGCAGAGCCGCTTTAGAGCCAGAGAACCAGGTCAGCAGAGCCGCTTTAGAGCCAGAGAACCAGGTCAGCAGAGCTTCTCTATAGCCTAAGCACCAGGTCAGCAGACCTGCTCTAGAGCCAGAGAACCAGGTCAGCAGAGGTGCTTTAGAACGGTAGAACCTGGACAGCAGAGATGCTTTAGAGCCAGAGAACCAGGTCACCAAAGATGCTTTAGAGCCAGAGAACCAGGTCAGCAGAGCTGCTCTAGAGCCTAAGAACCAGGTCAGCAGAGCTGCTCTAGAGGCAGAGAACAAGGTCAGCAGAGCTACTGTAGAGCCAGAGAACCAAGTCAGCAGAGCTGCATCAGAGCCATAGAACCAGGTCAGCAGAGCTGCTCTAGAGCCTAAGAACCAGGTCAGTAGAGCTGCTTTAGAACCAGAGAAGCAGGTCAGCAGAGCTTCTTTAGAGCCATACAACCAGGTCAGCAGAGCTGCTTTAGAGCCATAGAACCAGGCCAGCAGAGCTGCTCTAGAGCCTAAGCACCGGGTCAGCAGAGCTGCTCTAAAGCCAGAGAACCAGGTCAGCAGAGCTGCTTTAGAGCCAGAGAACCAGACAAGCAGAGCCGCTTTAGAGCCAGAGAACCAGGTCAGCAGAGCTGCTTTAGAGCCAGAGAACCAGACAAGCAGAGCCGCTTTAGAGCCAGAGAACCAGGTCAGCAGAGCTGCTTTAGAGGGAGAGAACCAGGTCAGCAGAGCTGCTTTACAGCCAGATAACCAGGTCAGCAGAGCTGCTCTAGAGCCGGAGAACCAGGTCAGCAGAGCTTCTCTAGCGCCTAAGGACCAGGTCAGCAGAGCTGCTCTAGAGCCAGAGATCCAGGTCAGCAGAGCTGCTCTAGAGCCAGAGAACCAGGTCAGCAGAGCTGCTCTAGAGCCAGAGAACCAGGTCAGCAGAGCTGCTCTAGAGCCAGAGAAGAAGGTCAGCAGAGCTGTTTTAGAGCCAGAGATCCAGGTCAGCAGAGCCGCTTTAGAACCAGAGAACCAGGTCAGCAGATCTGCTTTAGAGCCAGTGAACCAGGTCAGCAGAGCTGCTTTAGAACGGTAGAACCAGGACAGCAGAGCCGCTTTAGAGCCAAAGAACCAGGTCAGCAAAGATGCTTTAGAGCCAGAGAACCGGGTC
Organism: Triturus cristatus; assembly: GCF_964204655.1. Taxonomy (NCBI): domain Eukaryota; kingdom Metazoa; phylum Chordata; class Amphibia; order Caudata; family Salamandridae; genus Triturus; species Triturus cristatus. The sequence goes on from NW_028187738.1 coordinate 21,447, forward strand.
AGCAGAGCTGCTCTAGAGCCTAAGAACCAGGTCAGCAGAGCTGCTCTAGACGCAGAGAACAAGGTCAGCAGAGCTACTGTAGTGCCAGAGAACCAGGTCTGTAGAGCTGCATCAGAGCCATAGAAACAGGACAGCAGAGCTGCTTTAGAGCAGTAGAACCAGGCCAGCAGCACCGTTTAAGAGCCAGAGAACCAGGTCAGCAGAGCTGCTGTAGAGCCAGAGAACCAGGTCAGCAGAGCTGCTTTAGAGCCAGAGAACCAGGCTAGCAGAGCCATTGTAGAGCCAGAGAACCAGGTCACCAGAACTGCTGTAGAGCCAGAGAACCAGGTCAGCAGAGCTGCTGTAGAGCCAGAGATACCAGGTCAGCAGAGCTGCATTAGAGGGAGAGAACCAGGTCAGCAGAGCTGCTTTTGAGACAGAGAACCAAGTCAGCAGAGCTGCTATAGAGGGAGAGAACCAGGTCAGCAGAGCTGCTCTAGAGCCAGAGACCCAGGTCAGCAGAGCTGCTTTTGAGCCAGAGAACCAGGTCAGAAGAGCTGCTCTAGAGCCTTAGAACCAGGTCAGTAGAGCTGCTCTAGAGCCAGAGAATCAGGTAAGCAGAGCTGCTTTAGAGGGAGAGAACTAGGTCAGCAGAGCTGCTTTAGAGCCTGAGAACCAGGCCAGAAAAGTTGATTTAGAGCCAGAGAACCAGGTCATCAGAGCTGCTCTAGAACCTAAGAACCAGGTCAGCAGAGCTGCTTTAGAGCCATGGAACCAGGTCAGCAAAGCTGCTGTAGAGCCAGAGAACCAGGTCAGCAGAGCTGATTTAGAGCCATAGAACCAGGTCAGCAGAGCTGATTTAGAGCCAGAGAACCAGGTCAGCAGAACTGTTGTAGGGCCAGAGAACCAGGTCAGCAGAGATGCTCTAGAGCCAGAGAACCAGGTCAGCAGAGCTGCTTTAGAGCCAGAGAACCAGGTCAGCAGAGTCGCTTTAGAACCAGAGAACCAGTTCAGCAGAGCTGCTTTAGAGCCAGTGAACCAGGTCAGCAAAGATGTTTTAGAGCCAGGGAACAAGGTCAGCAGAGCTGCTCTAGAGCCTAAGAACCAGGTCAGCAGAGCTGCTCTAGAGGCAGAGATCCCCGGGTCAGTACAGCTACTGTCGAGCCAGATAACCAGGTCAGCAGAGCTAATTTAAAGCCATAAAACCAGGTCAGCAGAGCTGCTTTAGAACCGAGAACCAGGTCAGCAGATCCATTTAAGAGCCATAGAACCAGGTCAGCAGAGCTCCTGTAGAGCCAGAGAACCAGGTCAGCAGAGCTGCGTTAGACAAGAGAACCAGGTCAGTAGAGCTTCTTTAGAGCCAGCAAACCAGGTCAGCTGAGCCGTTGTAGAGCCAGAGAACTAGGTCAGCAGAGCTGCTCTAGAGCCTAAGAACCAGGTCAGCAGAGCTGCTCTAGAGCTAGAGAACCAGCTCAGCAGAGCTTCTTCAAAGCCAGAGAACCAGGTCAGCAGAGCAGTTTAGAGCCAGAGAACCGGGTCAGCAGAGCTGCTGTAGAGCCAGAGAACCAGGTCAACAGAGGCGCTGTAATGCCAGAGAACTAGCTCAGCAGAGCTGCTGTAGAGACAGAGAAACCAAGATCAGCAGAGCTGCTCTAAACCAAGAGAACCAGGCCAGAGAGCTGCTCTAGAGCTGGAGAACCAGGTCAGCAGAGCCGTTTTAGAGCCAGAGAACCAGGTCTGCAGAGCTGCTATAGAACCTAAGAACCAGGTCAGCAGAGCTGCTCTAGAGCCAGAGAACCAGGTCAGCAGAGCTGCTGTAGAGCCAGAGAACCAGTTCAACAGAGTCGTTGTAAAGCCAGAGAACCAGGTCAGCAGAGCTGCTTTAGAGCCAGAGAACCAGGGAAGCAGAGCCGCTTTGAGCCAGAGAACCAGGTGAGCAGAGCTGCTTTAGAGCCAGAGAACCAGTTCCGCAGAGCCGCTTTAGAGCCAGAGAACCAGGTCAGCAGAGCTGCTTTAGAGGGAGAGAACCAGGTCAGCAGAGCTGCTTTAGAGCCAGAGAACCAGGTCAGCAGAGCTGCTCTAGAGATAGAGAACCAGGTCAGCAAAGCTGCTCTAGAGCCTAAGCAGCAGGTCAGCAGAGTTGCTCTAGAGCCGGAGAACCAGCTCAGCAGAGCTGCTTTAGAGCCAGAGAACCAGGTCAGCAGAGCTGCTTTAGAGCCAGAGAACCAGGTCAGCAGAGCCGCTTTAGAGCCAGAGAACCAGGTCAGCATAGCTGCTTTAGAGGGAGACAACCAGGTCAGCAGAGCTGCTTTAGAGGGAGAGAACCAGGTCAGCTGAGCTGCTCTAGAGCCAGAGAACCAGGTCAGCAGAGCTGCTCTAGAGCCAGAGAACCAGGTCAGCAGAGCTTCTTTAGAGCCAGAGAACCAGGTCAGCTGAGCCGTTGTAGAGCCAGAGAACTAGGTCAGCAGAGCTGCTCTAGAGCTTAAGAACCAGGTCAGCAGAGCTGCTCTAGAGCTAGAGAACCAGCTCAGCAGAGCTTCTTCAAAGCCAGAGAACCAGGTCAGCAGAGCAGCTTTAGAGCCAAAGAACCAGGTCAGCAGAGCTGCTGTAGAGCCAGAGAAACCAAGGTCAGCAGAGCTGCTGTCGAGCCAGAGAAACCAGGTCAGCAGAGCTGCTGTAGAGCCAGAGAACCAGGTCACCAGAGCCACTTTAGAGCCAGAGAACCAGGTCAGCAGAGCAGTTTAGAGCCAGAGAACCGGGTCAGCAGAGCTGCTGTAGAGCCAGAGAACCAGGTCAACAGAGGCGCTGTAATGCCAGAGAACTAGCTCAGCAGAGCTGCTGTAGAGACAGAGAAACCAAGATCAGCAGAGCTGCTCTAAACCAAGAGAACCAGGCCAGAGAGCTGCTCTAGAGCTGGAGAACCAGGTCAGCAGAGCCGTTTTAGAGCCAGAGAACCAGGTCTGCAGAGCTGCTATAGAACCTAAGAACCAGGTCAGCAGAGCTGCTCTAGAGCCAGAGAACCAGGTCAGCAGAGCTGCTGTAGAGCCAGAGAACCAGTTCAACAGAGTCGTTGTAAAGCCAGAGAACCAGGTCAGCAGAGCTGCTTTAGAGCCAGAGAACCAGGGAAGCAGAGCCGCTTTGAGCCAGAGAACCAGGTGAGCAGAGCTGCTTTAGAGCCAGAGAACCAGTTCCGCAGAGCCGCTTTAGAGCCAGAGAACCAGGTCAGCAGAGCTGCTTTAGAGGGAGAGAACCAGGTAAGCAGAGCTGCTTTAGAGCCAGAGAACCAGGTCAGCAGAGCTGCTCTAGAGATAGAGAACCAGGTCAGCAAAGCTGCTCTAGAGCCTAAGCAGCAGGTCAGCAGAGTTGCTCTAGAGCCGGAGAACCAGCTCAGCAGAGCTGCTTTAGAGCCAGAGAACCAGGTCAGCAGAGCTGCTTTAGAGCCAGAGAACCAGGTCAGCAGAGCCGCTTTAGAGCCAGAGAACCAGGTCAGCATAGCTGCTTTAGAGGGAGACAACCAGGTCAGCAGAGCTGCTTTAGAGGGAGAGAACCAGGTCAGCTGAGCTGCTCTAGAGCCAGAGAACCAGGTCAGCAGAGCTGCTCTAGAGCCAGAGAACCAGGTCAGCAGAGCTTCTTTAGAGCCAGAGAACCAGGTCAGCTGAGCCGTTGTAGAGCCAGAGAACTAGGTCAGCAGAGCTGCTCTAGAGCTTAAGAACCAGGTCAGCAGAGCTGCTCTAGAGCTAGAGAACCAGCTCAGCAGAGCTTCTTCAAAGCCAGAGAACCAGGTCAGCAGAGCAGCTTTAGAGCCAAAGAACCAGGTCAGCAGAGCTGCTGTAGAGCCAGAGAAACCAAGGTCAGCAGAGCTGCTGTCGAGCCAGAGAAACCAGGTCAGCAGAGCTGCTGTAGAGCCAGAGAACCAGGTCACCAGAGCCACTTTAGAGCCAGAGAACCAGGTCAGCAGAGCTGCTTTAGGGCCAGAGAACCAAGTCAGCAGAGCTGCTCTAGAACCTAAGAACCAGGTCAGGAGAGTTGTTGTAAAGCCAGAGAACTAGCTCAGCAGAGCTGCTGTAGAGCCAGAGAACCAGGTCAACAGAGTTGTTGTAAAGCCAGCTAACTAGCTCAGCAGAGCTGCTGCAGAGACAGAGAAACTAAGGTCAGCAGAGCTGCTCTAGAGCTAGAGGACCAGGCCAGCAGAGCTGCTCTAGAGCTAGAGCACCAGGTCAGCAGAGCTCCTTTAGAGCCAGAGAACCAGGTCAGCAGAGCCGTTTTAGAGCCAGAGAACCCGGTCTGCAGACCTGCTTTAGGGCCAGAGAACCAGGTCAGCAGAGCTGCTGTAGAACCTAAGAACCAGGTCAGCAGAGCTGCTCTAGAGCCAGAGAACCAGGTCAGCAGAGCTGCTGTAGAGCCAGAGAACCAGGTCAACAGAGTCGTTGTAAAGCCAGAGAACCAGATCAGCAGAGCTGCTCTAGAGCCAGAGAGCCAGGTCAGCAGAGCTGCTCTTTAGCCTAAGAACCAGGTCAGCGGAGCTGCTCTACAGCTTGAGAACCAGGTCAGCAGAGCTGCTGTAGAGACTAAGAAACAGGTCAGCAGAGCTGCTCTAGAGCCAGAGAACCAGTTCCGCAGAGCCGCTTTAGAGCCAGAGAACCACGTCAGCAGAGCTGCTTTAGAGGGAGAGAACCAGGTCAGCAGAGCTGCTTTAGAGCCAGAGAACCAGGTCAGCAGAGCTGCTTTAGAGCCAGAGAACCAGTTCAGCAGAGACTCTTTAGAGCCATAGAACCAGGTCAGCAGAGCTGCCGTAGAGCCAGAGAAACAGCTCAGCAGAGCTGCTTCAGAGCCATAGAACGAGGTCAGCAGAGCTACTTTAGAGCCATACAACCAGGTCAGCAGAGCTGCTTTAGAGCCATAGAACCAGGTCAGCAGAGCTGCTTTAGAGCCAGAGAACCAGGTCAGCAGAGCTCCTTCAAAGCCAGAGAACCAGGTCAGCAGAGCTGCTTTAGAGCCATAGAACCAGGTCAGCAGAGCTGCTCTAGAGCCTAAGCACCAGGTCAGCAGAGCTGCTCTAGAGCCAAAGATCCAGGTCAGCAGAGCTGCTTTAGATCTAGAGAACCACGTCAGCAGAGCCGCTTTAGAGCCAGAGAACCAGGTCAGCAGAACTGCTTTAGAGCCAGAGAACCAGGTCAGCAGAGCCGCTTTAGATCCAGAGAACCAGGTCAGCAGAGCTGCTCTATAGTCTAAGCACCAGGTCAGCAGACCTGCTCTAGAGCCAGAGAACCAGGTCAGCAGTGCTGCTTTAGAACCAGAGAACCAGGTCAGCAGAGCCGCTTTAGCCAGAGAACCAAGTCAGCAGAGCCGCTTTAGAGGAAGAGAACCAGGTCAGCAGAGCTGCTCTAGAGCCAGAGAACCAGGTCAGCAGAGCTGCTGTAGAGCCAGAGAACCAGGTCAACAGAGTCGTTGTAAAGCCAGAGAACCAGGTCAGCAGAGTTGTTCTAGAGCCAGAGAGCCAGGTCAGCAGAGCTGCTCTACAGCCTAAGAACCAGGTCAGCGGAGCTGCTCTACAGCTTGAGAACCAGGTCAGCAGAGCTGCTGTAGAGCCTAAGAAACAGGTCAGCAGAGCTGCTCTAGAGGCAGAGAACCGGGTCAGCAGAGCTGCTGTGGAGGCAGAGAACCTGGTTAGCAGAGCTGCTTTAGAGCCAGAGAACCAGTTCAGCTGAGCCTCTTTAGAGCCATAGAACCAGGTCAGTAGAGCTACTTTAGAGCCATACAACCAGGTCAGCAGAGCTTCTTTAGAGCCATAGAACCAGGCCAGCAGAGCTGCTTTAGAACCATAGAACCAGGTCAGCAGAGCTGCTTTAGAGCCAGAGAACCAGGTCAGCAGAGCTGCTTCAAAGCCAGAGAACCAGGTCAGCAGAGCTGCTTTAGAGCCATAGAACCAGGTCAGCAGAGCTGCTCTAGAGCCTAAGCACCAGGTCAGCAGAGCTGCTCTAGAGCCAGAGAACCAAGTCAGTAGAGCTGCTTTAGAGCCAGAGAACAAGGCAAGCAGAGCCGCTTTTGAGCCAGAGAACCAGGTCAGCAGAGCTGCTTTGGAGCCAGAGAACCAGTTCCGCAGAGCCGCTTTAGAGCCAGAGAACCACGTCAGCAGAGCTGCTTTAGAGGGAGATGAACCAGGTCAGCAGAGCTGCTTTAGAGCCAGAGAACCAGGTCAGCAGAGCTGCTCTAGAGATAGAGAACCAGGTCAGGAAAGCAGCTCTAGAGCCTAAGCAGCAGGTCAGCAGAGTTACTCTAGAGCCGGAGAACCAGGTCAGCAGAGCTGCTTTAGAGCCAGAGAACCAGGTCAGCAGAGCTGCTTTAGAGCCAGAGAACCAGACAAGCAGAGCCGCTTTAGAGCCAGAGAACCAGGTCAGCAGAGCTGCTTTAGAGGGAGAGAACCAGGTCAGCAGAGCTGCTTTAGAGGGAGAGAACCAGGTCAGCAGAGCTGCTCTAGAGCCAGAGAACCAGGTCAGCAGAGCTGCTCTAGAGCTAGAGAACCAGGTCAGCAGAGCTGCTCTAGAGCCAGAGAACCAGGTCGGCAGAGCTGCTCTAGAGCCAGAGAACCAGGTCAGCAGAGCTGCTTTAGAGCCATAGAACCAGGTCAGCAGAGCTGTTGTAGAGCCAGAGAACGAGGTCAGCAGAGCTGCTCTAGAGCCTAAGAACCAGGTCTGCAGAGCCGTTGTAGAGCCAGAGAACCAGGTCAGCAGAGTCGCTTTAGAACCAGAGAACCAGGTCAGCAGAGCTGCTTTAGAGGCAGTGAACCAGGTCAGCAGAGCGCTTTAGAACCGTATAACGAGGTCAGCAGAGCCGCTTTAGAGCCAGAGAACCAGGTCAGCAAAGATGCTTTAGAGCCAGAGAATCAGGTCAGCAGAGCTGCTCTATAGTCTAAGCACCAGGTCAGCAGACCTGCTCTAGAGCCAGAGAACCAGGTCAGCAGTGCTGCTTTAGAACCAGAGAACCAGGTCAGCAGAGCCGCTTTAGCCAGAGAACCAAGTCAGCAGAGCCGCTTTAGAGGAAGAGAACCAGGTCAGCAGAGCTGCTCTAGAGCCAGAGAACCAGGTCAGCAGAGCTGCTGTAGAGCCAGAGAACCAGGTCAACAGAGTCGTTGTAAAGCCAGAGAACCAGGTCAGCAGAGTTGTTCTAGAGCCAGAGAGCCAGGTCAGCAGAGCTGCTCTACAGCCTAAGAACCAGGTCAGCGGAGCTGCTCTACAGCTTGAGAACCAGGTCAGCAGAGCTGCTGTAGAGCCTAAGAAACAGGTCAGCAGAGCTGCTCTAGAGGCAGAGAACCGGGTCAGCAGAGCTGCTGTGGAGGCAGAGAACCTGGTTAGCAGAGCTGCTTTAGAGCCAGAGAACCAGTTCAGCTGAGCCTCTTTAGAGCCATAGAACCAGGTCAGTAGAGCTACTTTAGAACCATACAACCAGGTCAGCAGAGCTTCTTTAGAGCCATAGAACCAGGCCAGCAGAGCTGCTTTAGAACCATAGAACCAGGTCAGCAGAGCTGCTTTAGAGCCAGAGAACCAGGTCAGCAGAGCTGCTTCAAAGCCAGAGAACCAGGTCAGCAGAGCTGCTTTAGAGCCATAGAACCAGGTCAGCAGAGCTGCTCTAGAGCCTAAGCACCAGGTCAGCAGAGCTGCTCTAGAGCCAGAGAACCAAGTCAGTAGAGCTGCTTTAGAGCCAGAGAACAAGGCAAGCAGAGCCGCTTTTGAGCCAGAGAACCAGGTCAGCAGAGCTGCTTTGGAGCCAGAGAACCAGTTCCGCAGAGCCGCTTTAGAGCCAGAGAACCACGTCAGCAGAGCTGCTTTAGAGGGAGATGAACCAGGTCAGCAGAGCTGCTTTAGAGCCAGAGAACCAGGTCAGCAGAGCTGCTCTAGAGATAGAGAACGAGGTCAGGAAAGCAGCTCTAGAGCCTAAGCAGCAGGTCAGCAGAGTTACTCTAGAGCCGGAGAACCAGGTCAGCAGAGCTGCTTTAGAGCCAGAGAACCAGGTCAGCAGAGCTGCTTTAGAGCCAGAGAACCAGACAATCAGAGCCGCTTTAGAGCCAGAGAACCAGGTCAGCAGAGCTGCTTTAGAGGGAGAGAACCAGGTCAGCAGAGCTGCTTTAGAGGGAGAGAACCAGGTCAGCAGAGCTGCTCTAGAGCCAGAGAACCAGGTCAGCAGAGCTACTCTAGAGCTAGAGAACCAGGTCAGCAGAGCTGCTCTAGAGCCAGAGAACCAGGTCGGCAGAGCTGCTCTAGAGCCAGAGAACCAGGTCAGCAGAGCTGCTTTAGAGCCATAGAACCAGGTCAGCAGAGCTGTTGTAGAGCCAGAGAACGAGGTCAGCAGAGCTGCTCTAGAGCCTAAGAACCAGGTCTGCAGAGCCGTTGTAGAGCCAGAGAACCAGGTCAGCAGAGTCGCTTTAGAACCAGAGAACCAGGTCAGCAGAGCTGCTTTAGAGGCAGTGAACCAGGTCAGCAAAGCGCTTTAGAACCGTATAACGAGGTCAGCAGAGCCGCTTTAGAGTCAGAGAACCAGGTCAGCAAAGATGCTTTAGAGCCAGAGAATCAGGTCAGCAGAGCTGCTCTAGAGGCTAAGAACCAAGTCAGCAGAGCTGCTCCAGAGGCAGAGAACCGGGTCAGCAGAGCTACTGAAGAGCCAGAGAACCAGGTCAGCAGAGCTGCTTTAGAGCCATAGAACCAGGTCAGCAGAGCTGCTTTAGAGCGATAGAACCAGGTCAGCAGAGCTGCTGTAGAGCCTCAGAACCAAGTCAGCACATCTGCTCTAGAGGCAGAGACCGGGTCAGCAGAGCTACTGTAGAGGCAGAGAACCTGGTTAGCAGAGCTGCTTTAGAGCCATAGAACCAGGTCAGCAGAGCTGCTTTAGAGCCATAGAACCAGGTCAGCAGAGCTGTTTAGGAGCCAGAGAACCAGGTCAGCAGAGCTGCTGTAAAGCCATAGAACCAGGTCAGCAGAGCTGCCGTAGAGCCAGAGAACCAGAACAGCAGAGCTGCTTTAGAGCCATAGAACCAGGTCAGCAGAGCTTCTTTAGAGCCATACAACCAGGTCAGCAGAGCTGCTTTAGAGCCATAGAACCAGGCCAGCAGAGCTGCTTTAGAGCCTAAGCACCAGGTCAGCAGAGCTGCTCTAGGGCCAGAGCACCAGGTCAGCAGAGCCGCTTTAGAACCGTATAACCAAGTCAGCAGAGCCACATTAGAGCAAGAGAACCAGGTCAGCAAAGACACTTTAGAGCCAGAGAACCAGGTCAGCAGAGCTGCTCTAGAGCCAGAGACCCAGGTCAGCAGAGCTGCTATAGAGCCAGAGAACCATGTCAGCAGAGCTGCTCTAGAGCCTAAGAACCAGGTCAGTAGAGCTGCTTTAGAACCAGAGAAGCAGGTCAGCAGAGCCGCTTTAGAGCCAGAGAACCAAGTTAGTAGAGCCGCTTTAGAGCCAGAGAACCAGGTCAGCAGAGCTGCTCTATAGCCTAAGCACCAGGTCAGCAGACCTGCTCTAGAGCCAGAGAACCAGGTCAGCAGAGCTGCTTTAGAATGGTAGAACCAGGACAGCAGAGCCGCTTTAGAGCCAGAGAACCAGGTCAGCAATGATGCATTAGAGCCAGAGAACCAGGTCAGCAGAGCTGCTCTAGAGCCTAAGAACCAGGTCACCAGATCTGCTCTAGAGGCAGAGAACAAGGTCAGCAGAGCTACTGTAGAGCCAGAGAACCAAGTCAGCAGAGCTGCATCAGAGCCATTGAACCAGGTCAGCAGAGCTGCTCTAGAGCCTAAGAACCAGGTCAGTAGAGCTGCTTTAGAACCAGAGAAGCAGGTCAGCAGAGCCCCTTTAGAGCCAGAGAACCAGGTCAGCAGAGCTGCTTTAGAGCCATAGAACCAGGTCAGCAGAGCTTCTTTAGAGCCATACAACCAGGTCAGCAGAGCTGCTTTAGAGCCATAGAACCAGGCCAGCAGAGCTGCTCTAGAGCCTAAGCACCAGGTCAGCAGAGCTGCTCTAAAGCCAGAGAACCAGGTCAGCAGAGCTGCTTTAGAGCCAGAGAACCAGACAAGCAGAGTCGCTTTAGAGCCAGAGAACCAGGTCAGCAGAGCTGCTTTAGAGGGAGAGAACCAGGTCAGCAGAGCTGCTTTAGAGGGAGAGAACCAGGTCAGCAGAGCTGCTCTAGAGCCGGAGAACCAGGTCGACAGAGCTGCTTTAGAGCCAGAGAACCAGGTCAGCAGAGCTGCTTTAGAGCCAGAGAACCAGACAAGCAGAGCCGCTTTAGAGCCAGAGAACCAGGTCAGCAGAGCTGCTTTAGAGGGAGAGAACCAGGTCAGCAGAGCTGCTTTAGAGAGAGAGAACCAGGTCATCAGAGCAGCTCTAGAGCCAGAGAACCAGAGAACCAGGTCAGCAGAGCTGCTCTAGAGCTAGAGAACCAGGTCAGCAGAGCTGTTGTAGAGCCAGAGAACTAGGTCAGCAGAGCTGCTCTAGAGCCAGAGAACCAGGTCTGCAGAGCCGTTGTAGAGCCAGAGAACCAGGTCAGCAGATTCGCTTTAGAACCAGAGAATCAGGTCAGCAGAGCTGCTTTAGAGGCAGTGAACCAGGTCAGCAGAGCGCTTTAGAACCGTATAACCAGATCAGCAGAGCCGCTTTAGAGCCAGAGAACCAGGTCAGCAAAGATGCTTTAGAGCCAGAGAACCAGGTCAGCAGAGCTGCTCTAGAGGCTAAGAACCAAGTCAGCAGAGCTGCTCCAGAGGCAGAGAACCGGGTCAGCAGAGCTACTGAAGAGCCAGAGAACCAGGTCAGCAGAGCTGCTTTAGAGCCATAGAACCAGGTCAGCAGAGCTGCTTTAGAGCCATAGAACCAGGTCAGCAGAGCTGTTTAAGAGGCCGAGAACCAGGTCAGCAGAGCTGCTCTAGAGCCAGAGAACCAGGTCAGCAGAGCTGCTGTAGAGCCTCAGAACCAGGTCAGCAGAGCTGCTCTAGAGGCAGAGAACCGGGTCAGCAGAGCTACTGTAGAGGCAGAGAACCTGGTTAGCAGAGCTGCTTTGAAACCAAAGAACCAGGTCAGCAGAGCTGCTTTAGAGCCATAGAACCAGGTCAGCAGAGCTGTTTAAGAGCCAGAGAACCAGGTCAGCAGAGCTGCTGTAGAGCCATAGAACCAGGTCAGCAGAGCTTCCGTGGAGCCAGAGAACCAGAACAGCAGAGCTGCTTTAGAGCCATAGAACCAGGTCAGCAGAGCTTCTTTAGAGCCATACAACCAGGTCAGCAGAGCTGCTTTAGAGCCATAGAACCAGGCCAGCAGAGCTGCTTTAGAGCCTAAGCACTAGGTCAGCAGAGCTGCTCTAGGGCCAGAGCACCAGGTCAGCAGAGTCGCTTTAGAACCGTATAACCAGGTCAGCAGAGCTGCTTTAGAGCAAGAGAATCAGGTCAGCAAAGAAACTTTAGAGCCAGAGAACCAGGTCAGCAGAGCTGCTCTAGAGCCAGAGACCCAGGTCAACAGAGCTGCTTTAGAGCCAGAGAACCAGGTCAGCAGAGCTGCTCTAGAGCCTAAGAACCAGGTCAGTAGAGCTGCTTTAGAACCAGAGAAGCAGGTCAGCAGAGCCGCTTTAGAGCCAGAGAACCAGGTCAGCAGAGCCGCTTTAGAGCCAGAGAACCAGGTCAGCAGAGCTGCTCTATAGCCTAAGCACCAGGTCAGCAGACCTGCTCTAGAGCCAGAGAACCAGGTCAGCAGAGCTGCTTTAGAACGGTAGAACCAGGACAGCAGAGACGCTTTAGAGCTAGAGAACCAGGTCAGCAAAGATGCTTTAGAGCCAGAGAACCAGGTCAGCAGAGCTGCTCTAGAGCCTAAGAACCAGGGCAGCAGAGCTGCTCTAGAGGCAGAGAACAAGGTCAGCAGAGCTACTGTAGAGCCAGAGAACCAAGTCAGCAGAGCTGCATCAGAGCCATAGAACCAGGTCAGCAGAGCTGCTCTAGAGCCTAAGAACCAGGTCAGTAGAGCTGCTTTAGAACCAGAGAAGCAGGTCAGCAGAGCTTCTTTAGAGCCATACAACCAGGTCAGCAGAGCTGCTTTAGAGCCATAGAACCAGGCCAGCAGAGCTGCTTTAGAGCCATAGAACCAGGCCAGCAGAGCTGCTCTAGAGCCTAAGCACCGGGTCAGCAGAGCTGCTCTAAAGCCAGAGAACCAGGTCAGCAGAGCTGCTCTAGAGCCAGAGAACCAGACAAGCAGAGCCGCTTTAGAGCCAGAGAACAAGGTCAGCAGAGCTGCTTTAGAGCCAGAGAACCAGACAAGCAGAGCCGCTTTAGAGCCAGAGAACCAGGTCAGCAGAGCTGCTTTAGAGGGAGAGAACCAGGTGAGCAGAGCTGCTTTAGAGCTAGATAACCAGGTCAGCAGAGCTGCTCTAGAGCCGGAGAACCAGGTCAGCAGAGCTGCTTTAGAGCCAGAGAACCAGGTCAGCAGAGCTGCTTTAGAGCCAGAGAACCAGACAAGCAGAGCCGCTTTAGAGCCAGAGAACCAGGTCAGCAGAGCTGCTTTAGAGGGAGAGAACCAGGTCAGCAGAGCTGCTTTAGAGAGAGAGAACCAGGTCATCAGAGCTGCTCTAGAGCCAGAGAACCAGAGAACCAGGTCAGCAGAGCTGCTCTAGAGCCAGAGAACCAGGTCAGCAGAGCTGCTCTAGAGCCAGAAAACCAGGTCAGCAGAGCTGCTCTAGAGCCAGAGAACCAGGTCAGCAGAGCTGCTTTAGAGCCATAGAACCAGGTCAGCAGAGCTGTTGTAGAGCCAGAGAACGAGGTCAGCAGAGCACTTTAGAACCGTATAACCAGATCAGCAGAGCCACTTTAGAGCCAGAGAACCAGGTCAGCAAAGATGCTTTAGAGCCAGAGAACCAGGTCAGCAGAGCTGCTCTAGAGGCTAAGAACCAAGTCAGCAGAGCTGCTCCAGAGGCAGAGAACCGGGTCAGCAGAGCTACTGAAGAGCCAGAGAACCAGGTCAGCAGAGCTGCTTTAGAGCCATAGAACCAGGTCAGCAGAGCTGCTTTAGAGCCATAGAACCAGGTCAGCAGAGCTGTTTAAGAGCCATAGAACCAGGTCAGCAGAGCTGCTTTAGAGCCATAGAACCAGGTCAGCAGAGCTGTTTAAGAGGCCGAGAACCAGGTCAGCAGAGCTGCTCTACAGCCAGAGAACCAGTTCAGCAGAGCTGGTTTAGAGCCAGAGAACCAGGTCAGCAGAGCTGCTGTAGAGCCTCAGAACCAGGTCAGCAGAGCTGCTCTAGAGGCAGAGAACCGGGTCAGCAGAGCTACTGTAGAGGCAGAGAACCTGGTTAGCAGAGCTGCTTTGGAGCCATAGAACCAGGTCAGCAGAGCTGCTTTAGAGCCATAGAACCAGGTCAGCAGAGCTGTTTAAGAGCCAGAGAACCCGGTCAGCAGAGCTGCTGTAGAGCCATAGAACCCGGTCAGCAGAGTTGCCGTAGAGCCAGAGAACCAGAACAGCAGAGCTGCTTTAGAGCCATAGAACAGGTCAGCAGAGCTTCTTTAGAGCCATACAACCAGGCCAGCAGAGCTGCTTTAGAGCCTAAGCACCAGGTCAGCAGAGCTGCTTTAGAGCAAGAGAACCAGGTCAGCAAAGAAACTTTAGAGCCAGAGAACCAGGTCAGCAGACCTGCTCTAGAGCCAGAGACCCAGGTCGGCAGAGCTGCTTTAGAGCCAGAGAACCAGGTCAGAAGAGCTGCTCTAGAGCCTAAGAACCAGGTCAGTAGAGCTGCTTTAGAACCAGAGAAGCAGGTCAGCAGACCCGCTTTAGAGCCAGAGAACCAGGTCAGCAGAGCCGCTTTAGAGCCAGAGAACCAGGCCTGCAGAGCTGCTCTATAGCCTAAGCACCAGGTTAGCAGACCTGCTCTAGAGCCAGAGAACCAGGTCAGCAGAACTGCTTTAGAACGGTAGAACCAGGACAGCAGAGACGCTTTAGAGCCAGAGAACCAGGTCAGCAAAGATGCTTTAGAGCCAGAGAACCAGGTCAGCAGAGCTGCTCTAGAGCCTAAGAACCAGGTCAGCAGAGCTGCTCTAGAGGCAGAGAACAAGGTCAGCAGAGCTACTGTAGAGCCAGAGAACCAGGTCAGCAGAGCTGCATCAGAGCCATAGAACCAGGTCAGCAGAGCTGCTCTAGAGCCTAAGAACCAGGTTAGTGGAGCTGCTTTAGAACCAGAGAAGCAGGTCAGCAGAGCTTCTTTAGAGCCATACAACCAGGTCAGCAGAGCTGCTTTAGAGCCATAGAACCAGGCCAGCAGAGCTGCTCTAGAGCCTTAGCACCAGGTCAGCAGAGCTGCTCTAAAGCCAGAGAACCAGGTCAGCAGAGCTGCATTAGAGCCAGAGAACCAGACAAGCAGAGCCGCTTTAGAGCCAGAGAACGAGGTCAGCAGAGCTGCTTTAGAGCCAGAGAACCAGGTCAGCAGAGCAGCTTTAGAGCCAGAGAACCAGGTCAGCAGAGCTGCTTTAGAGGGAGAGAACCAGGTCAGCAGAGCTGCTTTAGAGCCAGATAACCAGGTCAGCAGAGCTGCTCTAGAGCTAGAGAAGCAGGTCAGAAGAGCTGCTCTAGAGCCTAACCACCAGTTCAGCAGAACTGCTCTAGAGCCAGAGAATCAGGTCAGCAGAGCTGCTTTAGAGCCAGAGAACCAGGTCAGCAGAGCTGCTCTAAAGCCTAAGCACCAGGTCAGCAGACCTGCTCTAGAGCCAGAGAACCAGGTCAGCAGAGCTGCTTTAGAACGGTAGAACCAGGGCAGCAGAGCCGCTTTAGAGCCAGAGAACCAGGTCAGCAAAGATGCTTTAGAGCCAGAGAACCAGGTCAGCAGAGCTGCTCTGGAGGCTAAGAACCAAGTCAGCAGAGCTGCTCCAGAGGCAGAGAACCGGGTCAGCAGAGCTACTGAAGAGCCAGAGAACCAGGTCAGCAGAGCTGCTTTAGAGCCATAGAACCAGGTCAGCAGAGCTGCTTTAGAGCCATAGAACCAGGTCAGCAGAGCTGTTTAAGAGGCCGAGAACCAGGTCAGCAGAGCTGCTCTAGAGCCAGAGAACCAGTTCAGCAGAGCTGGTTTAGAGCCAGAGAACCAGGTCAGCAGAGCTGCTGTAGAGCCTCAGAACCAGGTCAGCAGAGCTGCTCTAGAGGCAGAGAACCGGGTCAGCAGAGCTACTGTAGAGGCAGAGAACCTGGTTAGCAGAGCTGCTTTGGAGCCATAGAACCAGGTCAGCAGAGCTGCTTTAGAGCCATAGAACCAGGTCAGCAGAGCTGTTTAAGAGCCAGAGAACCAGGTCAGCAGAGCTGCTGTAGAGCCATAGAATCAGGTCAGCAGAGCTGCCGTAGAGCCAGAGAACCAGAACAGCAGAGCTGCTTTAGAGCCATAGAACCAGGTCAGCAGAGCTTCTTTAGAGCCATACAACCAGGTCAGCAGAGCTGCTTTAGAGCCATAGAACCAGGCCAGCAGAGCCGCTTTAGAACCGTATAACCAGGTCAGCAGAGCTGCTTTAGAGCAAGAGAACCAGGTCAGCAAAGAAAATTTAGAGCCAGAGAACCAGGTCAGCAGAGCTGCTCTAGAGCCAGAGACCCAGGTCAGCAGAGCTGCTTTAGAGCCAGAGAACCAGGTCAGCAGAGCTGCTCTAGAGCCTAAGAACCAGGTCAGTAGAGCTGCTTTAGAACCAGAGAAGCAGGTCAGCAGAGCCGCTTTAGAGCCAGAAACCCAGGTCAGCAGAGCCGCTTTAGAGCCAGAGAACCAGGTCAGCAGAGCTGCTCTATAGCCTAAGCACCAGGTCAGCAGACCTGCTCTAGAGACAGAGAACCAGGTCAGCAGAGCTGCTTTAGAGCCAGAGAACCAGACAAGCAGAGCCGCTTTAGAGCCAGAGAACCAGGTCAGCAGAGCTGCTCTATAGCCTAAGCACCAGGTCAGCAGACCTGCTCTAGAGACAGAGAACCAGGTCAGCAGAGCTGCTTTAGAGCCAGAGAACCAGACAAGCAGAGCCGCTTTAGAGCCAGAGAACCAGGTCAGCAGAGCTGCTTTAGAGCCAGAGAACCAGGTCAGCAGAGCCGCTTTAGAGCCAGAGAACCAGGTCAGCAGAGCTGCTTTAGAACGGTAGAACCAGGACAGCAGAGCGGCTTTAGAGCCAGAGAACCAGGTCAGCAAAGATGCTTTAGAGCCAGAGAACCAGGTCAGCAGAGCTGCTCTAGAGCCTAAGAACCAAGTCAGCAGAGCTGCTCTAGAGCCAGAGAACCAGGTCAGCAGAGCTTCTTTAGAGCCAGAGAGCCAGGTCAGCTGAGCCGTTGTAGAGCCAGAGAACTAGGTCAGCAGAGCTGCTCTAGAGCCTAAGAACCAGGTCAGCAGAGCTGCTATAGAGCTAGAGAACCAGCTCAGCAGAGCTTCTTCAAAGCCAGAGAACTAGGTCAGCAGAGCAGCTTTAGAGCCAGAGAACTAGCTCAGCAGAGCTGCTGTAGAGCCAGAGAAACCACGGTCAGCAGAGCTGCTGTAGAGCCAGAGAAACCAGGTCAGCAGAGCTGCTGTAGAGCCAGAGAACCAGGTCAGCAGAGCTGCTTTAGAGCCAGAGAACCAGGTCAGCAGAGCTGCTTTAGGGCCAGAGAACCAGGTCAGCAGAGCTGCTCTAGAACCTAAGAACCAGGTCAGCAGAGTTGTTGTAAAGCCAGAGAACTAGCTCAGCAGAGCTGCTGTAGAGCCAGAGAACCAGGTCAACAGAGTTGTTGTAAAGCCAGAGAACTAGCTCAGCAGAGCTGCTGTAGAGACAGAGAAACCAAGGTCAGCAGAGCTGCTCTAGAGCTAGAGAACCAGGCCAGCAGAGCTGCTCTAGAGGCAGAGAACATGGTCAGCCGAGCTACTGTAGAGCCAGAGAACCAGGTCAGTAGAGCTGCATCAGAGCCATAGAACCAGGTCAGCAGAGCTGCTTTAGAACTAGAGAAGCAGGTCAGCAGAGCCGCTTTAGAGCCAGAGAACCAGGTCAGCAGAGCCGATTTAGAGCCAGAGAACCAGGTCAGTAGAGCCGCTTTAGAGCCAGAGAACCAGGTCAGCAGAGCTGCTCTATAGCCTAAGCACCAGGTCAGCAGACCTGCTCTATAGCCAGAGAACCAGGTCAGCAGAGCTGCTTTAGAGCCAGAGAACCAGGTCAGCAGAGCCGCTTTAGAGCCAGAGAACCTGGTCAGCAGAGCAGCTTTAGAGGGAGAGAACCAGGTCAGCAGAGCTGCTTTAGAGGGAGAGAACCAGGTCAGCAGAGCTGCTCTAGAGCCAGAGAACCAGGTCAGCAAAGCTGCTTTAGAGCCAGTGAACCAGGTCAGCAAAGATGTTTTAGAGCCAGGGAACAAGGTCAGCAGAGCTGCTCTAGAGCCTAAGAACCAGGTCAGCAGAGCTGCTCTAGAGGCAGAGAACCGGGTCAACACAGCTACTGTCGAGCCAGATAACCAGGTCAGCAGAGCTAATTTAGAGCCATAGAACCAGGTCAGCAGAGCTACTTTAGAACCAAGAACCAGGTCAGCAGATCCATTTAAGAGCCAAAGAACCAGGTCAGCAGAGCTCCTGTAGAGCCAGAGAACCAGGTCAGCAGAGCTGCTTTAGACAAGAGAACCAGGTCAGTAGAGCTTCTTTAGAGCCAGCGAACCAGGGCAGCTGAGCCGTTGTAGAGCCAGAGAACTAAGTCAGCAGAGCTGCTCTAGAGCCTAAGAACCAGGTCAGCAGAGCTGCTCTAGAGCTAGAGAACCAGCTCAGCAGAGCTTCTTCAAAGCCAGAGAACCAGGTCAGCAGAGCAGCTTTAGAGCCAGAGAACCAGGTCAGCAGAGCTGCTGTAGAGCCAGAGAACCAGGTCATCAGAGTCGTTGTAAAGCCAGAGAACTAGCTCAGCAGAGCTGCTGTAGAGACAGAGAAACCAAGGTCAGCAGAGCTGCTCTAGAGCAAGAGAACCAGGCCAGCAGAGCTG
The DNA here is from genome assembly GCF_964204655.1 of Triturus cristatus. Taxonomy (NCBI): domain Eukaryota; kingdom Metazoa; phylum Chordata; class Amphibia; order Caudata; family Salamandridae; genus Triturus; species Triturus cristatus. The sequence continues at coordinate 39,363 of NW_028187738.1, forward strand.
CTCTAGAGCTGGAGAATCAGGTCAGCAGAGCCATTTTAGAGCCAGAGAACCAGGTCTGCAAAGCTGCTATAGAACCTAAGAACCACGTCAGCAGAGCTGCTCTGGAGCCAGAGAACCAGGTCAGCAGAGCTGCTGTAGAGCCAGAGAACCAGTTCAACAGAGTCTTTGTAAAGCCAGAGAACCAGGTCAGCAGAGCTGCTTTAGAGCCAGAGAACCAGGGAAGCAGAGCCGCTTTGAGCCAGAGAACCAGGTCAGCAGAGCTGATTTAGAGCCAGAGAACCAGTTCCTCAGAGCCGCTTTAGAGCCAGAAAACCAGGTCAGCAGAGCTGCTTTAGAGGGAGAGAACCAGGTCAGAAGAGCTGCTTTAGAGCCAGAGAACCAGGTCAGCAGAGCTGCTCTAGAGATAGAGAACCAGGTCAGCAAAGCTGCTCTAGAGCCTAAGCAGCAGGTCAGCAGAGTTGCTCTAGAGCCGGAGAACCAGCTCAGCAGAGCTGCTTTAGAGCCAGAGAACCAGGTCAGCAGAGCTGCTTTAGAGCCAGAGAACCAGGTCAGCAGAGCCGCTTTAGAGCCAGAGAACCAGGTCAGCAGAGCTGCTTTAGAGGGAGAGAACCAGGTCAGCAGAGCTGCTCTAGAGCTAGAGAACCAGGTCAGCAGAGCTGCTCTAGAGCCAGAGAACCAGGTCAGCAGAGCTTCTTTAGAGCCAGAGAACCAGGTCAGCTGAGCCGTTGTAGAGCCAGAGAACTAGGTCAGCAGAGCTGCTCTAGAGCCTAAGAACCAGGTCAGCAGAGCTGCTCTAGAGCTAGAGAACCAGCTCAGCAGAGCTTCTTCAAAGCCAGAGAACCAGGTCAGCAGAGCAGCTTTAGAGCCAAAGAACCAGGTCAGCAGAGCTGCTGTAGAGCCAGAGAACTAGCTCAGCAGAGCTGCTGTAGAGCCAGAGAAACCAAGGTCAGCAGAGCTGCTGTAGAGCCAGAGAAACCAGGTCAGCAGAGCTGCTGTAGAGCCAGAGAACCAGGTCAGCAGAGCCGCTTTAGAGCCAGAGAACCAGGTCAGCAGAGCTGCTTTAGGGCCAGAGAACCAGGTCAGCAGAGCTGCTCTAGAACCTAAGAACCAGGTCAGCAGAGTTGTTGTAAAGCCAGAGAACTAGCTCAGCAGAGCTGCTGTAGAGCCAGAGAACCAGGTCAACAGAGTTGTTGTAAAGCCAGAGAACTAGCTCAGCAGAGCTGCTGTAGAGACAGAGAAACCAAGGTCAGCAGAACTGCTCTAGAGCTAGAGAACCAGGCCAGCAGAGCTGCTCTAGAGGCAGAGAACATGGTCAGCAGAGCTACTGTAGAGCCAGAGAACCAGGTCAGCAGAGCTGCATCAGAGCCATAGAACCAGGTCAGCAGAGCTGTTCTAGAGCCTAAGAACCAGGTCAGTAGAGCTGCTTTAGAACCAGAGAAGCATGTCAGCAGAGCCGCTTTAGAGCCAGAGAACCAGGTCAGCAGAGCCGATTTAGAGCCAGAGAACCAGGTCAGTAGAGCCGTTTTAGAGCCAGAGAACCAGGTCAGCAGAGCTGCTCTATAGCCTAAGCACCAGGTCAGCAGACCTGCTCTATAGCCAGAGAACCAGGTCAGCAGAGCTGCTTTAGAGCCAGAGAACCAGGTCAGCAGAGCCACTTTAGAGCCAGAGAACCAGGTCAGCAGAGCTGCTTTAGGGCCAGAGAACCAGGTCAGCAGAGCTGCTCTAGAACCTAAGAACCAGGTCAGGAGAGTTGTTGTAAAGCCAGAGAACTAGCTCAGCAGAGCTGCTGTAGAGCCAGAGAACCAGGTCAACAGAGTTGTTGTAAAGCCAGCTAACTAGCTCAGCAGAGCTGCTGCAGAGACAGAGAAACCAAGGTCAGCAGAGCTGCTCTAGAGCTAGAGGACCAGGCCAGCAGAGCTGCTCTAGAGCTAGAGCACCAGGTCAGCAGAGCTCCTTTAGAGCCAGAGAACCAGGTCAGCAGAGCCGTTTTAGAGCCAGAGAACCCGGTCTGCAGACCTGCTTTAGGGCCAGAGAACCAGGTCAGCAGAGCTGCTGTAGAACCTAAGAACCAGGTCAGCAGAGCTGCTCTAGAGCCAGAGAACCAGGTCAGCAGAGCTGCTGTAGAGCCAGAGAACCAGGTCAACAGAGTCGTTGTAAAGCCAGAGAACCAGATCAGCAGAGCTGCTCTAGAGCCAGAGAGCCAGGTCAGCAGAGCTGCTCTTTAGCCTAAGAACCAGGTCAGCGGAGCTGCTCTACAGCTTGAGAACCAGGTCAGCAGAGCTGCTGTAGAGACTAAGAAACAGGTCAGCAGAGCTGCTCTAGAGCCAGAGAACCAGTTCCGCAGAGCCGCTTTAGAGCCAGAGAACCACGTCAGCAGAGCTGCTTTAGAGGGAGAGAACCAGGTCAGCAGAGCTGCTTTAGAGCCAGAGAACCAGGTCAGCAGAGCTGCTTTAGAGCCAGAGAACCAGTTCAGCAGAGACTCTTTAGAGCCATAGAACCAGGTCAGCAGAGCTGCCGTAGAGCCAGAGAAACAGCTCAGCAGAGCTGCTTCAGAGCCATAGAACGAGGTCAGCAGAGCTACTTTAGAGCCATACAACCAGGTCAGCAGAGCTGCTTTAGAGCCATAGAACCAGGTCAGCAGAGCTGCTTTAGAGCCAGAGAACCAGGTCAGCAGAGCTCCTTCAAAGCCAGAGAACCAGGTCAGCAGAGCTGCTTTAGAGCCATAGAACCAGGTCAGCAGAGCTGCTCTAGAGCCTAAGCACCAGGTCAGCAGAGCTGCTCTAGAGCCAAAGATCCAGGTCAGCAGAGCTGCTTTAGATCTAGAGAACCACGTCAGCAGAGCCGCTTTAGAGCCAGAGAACCAGGTCAGCAGAACTGCTTTAGAGCCAGAGAACCAGGTCAGCAGAGCCGCTTTAGATCCAGAGAACCAGGTCAGCAGAGCTGCTCTATAGTCTAAGCACCAGGTCAGCAGACCTGCTCTAGAGCCAGAGAACCAGGTCAGCAGTGCTGCTTTAGAACCAGAGAACCAGGTCAGCAGAGCCGCTTTAGCCAGAGAACCAAGTCAGCAGAGCCGCTTTAGAGGAAGAGAACCAGGTCAGCAGAGCTGCTCTAGAGCCAGAGAACCAGGTCAGCAGAGCTGCTGTAGAGCCAGAGAACCAGGTCAACAGAGTCGTTGTAAAGCCAGAGAACCAGGTCAGCAGAGTTGTTCTAGAGCCAGAGAGCCAGGTCAGCAGAGCTGCTCTACAGCCTAAGAACCAGGTCAGCGGAGCTGCTCTACAGCTTGAGAACCAGGTCAGCAGAGCTGCTGTAGAGCCTAAGAAACAGGTCAGCAGAGCTGCTCTAGAGGCAGAGAACCGGGTCAGCAGAGCTGCTGTGGAGGCAGAGAACCTGGTTAGCAGAGCTGCTTTAGAGCCAGAGAACCAGTTCAGCTGAGCCTCTTTAGAGCCATAGAACCAGGTCAGTAGAGCTACTTTAGAGCCATACAACCAGGTCAGCAGAGCTTCTTTAGAGCCATAGAACCAGGCCAGCAGAGCTGCTTTAGAACCATAGAACCAGGTCAGCAGAGCTGCTTTAGAGCCAGAGAACCAGGTCAGCAGAGCTGCTTCAAAGCCAGAGAACCAGGTCAGCAGAGCTGCTTTAGAGCCATAGAACCAGGTCAGCAGAGCTGCTCTAGAGCCTAAGCACCAGGTCAGCAGAGCTGCTCTAGAGCCAGAGAACCAAGTCAGTAGAGCTGCTTTAGAGCCAGAGAACAAGGCAAGCAGAGCCGCTTTTGAGCCAGAGAACCAGGTCAGCAGAGCTGCTTTGGAGCCAGAGAACCAGTTCCGCAGAGCCGCTTTAGAGCCAGAGAACCAAGTCAGCAGAGCTGCTTTAGAGGGAGATGAACCAGGTCAGCAGAGCTGCTTTAGAGCCAGAGAACCAGGTCAGCAGAGCTGCTCTAGAGATAGAGAACGAGGTCAGGAAAGCAGCTCTAGAGCCTAAGCAGCAGGTCAGCAGAGTTACTCTAGAGCCGGAGAACCAGGTCAGCAGAGCTGCTTTAGAGCCAGAGAACCAGGTCAGCAGAGCTGCTTTAGAGCCAGAGAACCAGACAAGCAGAGCCGCTTTAGAGCCAGAGAACCAGGTCAGCAGAGCTGCTTTAGAGGGAGAGAACCAGGTCAGCAGAGCTGCTTTAGAGGGAGAGAACCAGGTCAGCAGAGCTGCTCTAGAGCCAGAGAACCAGGTCAGCAGAGCTACTCTAGAGCTAGAGAACCAGGTCAGCAGAGCTGCTCTAGAGCCAGAGAACCAGGTCGGCAGAGCTGCTCTAGAGCCAGAGAACCAGGTCAGCAGAGCTGCTTTAGAGCCATAGAACCAGGTCAGCAGAGCTGTTGTAGAGCCAGAGAACGAGGTCAGCAGAGCTGCTCTAGAGCCTAAGAACCAGGTCTGCAGAGCCGTTGTAGAGCCAGAGAACCAGGTCAGCAGAGTCGCTTTAGAACCAGAGAACCAGGTCAGCAGAGCTGCTTTAGAGGCAGTGAACCAGGTCAGCAAAGCGCTTTAGAACCGTATAACGAGGTCAGCAGAGCCGCTTTAGAGTCAGAGAACCAGGTCAGCAAAGATGCTTTAGAGCCAGAGAATCAGGTCAGCAGAGCTGCTCTAGAGGCTAAGAACCAAGTCAGCAGAGCTGCTCCAGAGGCAGAGAACCGGGTCAGCAGAGCTACTGAAGAGCCAGAGAACCAGGTCAGCAGAGCTGCTTTAGAGCCATAGAACCAGGTCAGCAGAGCTGCTTTAGAGCGATAGAACCAGGTCAGCAGAGCTGCTGTAGAGCCTCAGAACCAAGTCAGCACATCTGCTCTAGAGGCAGAGACCGGGTCAGCAGAGCTACTGTAGAGGCAGAGAACCTGGTTAGCAGAGCTGCTTTAGAGCCATAGAACCAGGTCAGCAGAGCCGCTTTAGAGCCAGAGAACCAGGTCAGCAAAGCTGCTTTAGAGGGAGAGAACCAGGTCAGCAGAGCTGCTTTAGAGAGAGAGAACCAGGTCATCAGAGCAGCTCTAGAGCCAGAGAACCAGAGAACCAGGTCAGCAGAGCTGCTCTAGAGCTAGAGAACCAGGTCAGCAGAGCTGTTGTAGAGCCAGAGAACTAGGTCAGCAGAGCTGCTCTAGAGCCAGAGAACCAGGTCTGCAGAGCCGTTGTAGAGCCAGAGAACCAGGTCAGCAGATTCGCTTTAGAACCAGAGAATCAGGTCAGCAGAGCTGCTTTAGAGGCAGTGAACCAGGTCAGCAGAGCGCTTTAGAACCGTATAACCAGATCAGCAGAGCCGCTTTAGAGCCAGAGAACCAGGTCAGCAAAGATGCTTTAGAGCCAGAGAACCAGGTCAGCAGAGCTGCTCTAGAGGCTAAGAACCAAGTCAGCAGAGCTGCTCCAGAGGCAGAGAACCGGGTCAGCAGAGCTACTGAAGAGCCAGAGAACCAGGTCAGCAGAGCTGCTTTAGAGCCATAGAACCAGGTCAGCAGAGCTGCTTTAGAGCCATAGAACCAGGTCAGCAGAGCTGTTTAAGAGGCCGAGAACCAGGTCAGCAGAGCTGCTCTAGAGCCAGAGAACCAGGTCAGCAGAGCTGCTGTAGAGCCTCAGAACCAGGTCAGCAGAGCTGCTCTAGAGGCAGAGAACCGGGTCAGCAGAGCTACTGTAGAGGCAGAGAACCTGGTTAGCAGAGCTGCTTTGAAACCAAAGAACCAGGTCAGCAGAGCTGCTTTAGAGCCATAGAACCAGGTCAGCAGAGCTGTTTAAGAGCCAGAGAACCAGGTCAGCAGAGCTGCTGTAGAGCCATAGAACCAGGTCAGCAGAGCTTCCGTGGAGCCAGAGAACCAGAACAGCAGAGCTGCTTTAGAGCCATAGAACCAGGTCAGCAGAGCTTCTTTAGAGCCATACAACCAGGTCAGCAGAGCTGCTTTAGAGCCATAGAACCAGGCCAGCAGAGCTGCTTTAGAGCCTAAGCACTAGGTCAGCAGAGCTGCTCTAGGGCCAGAGCACCAGGTCAGCAGAGTCGCTTTAGAACCGTATAACCAGGTCAGCAGAGCTGCTTTAGAGCAAGAGAATCAGGTCAGCAAAGAAACTTTAGAGCCAGAGAACCAGGTCAGCAGAGCTGCTCTAGAGCCAGAGACCCAGGTCAACAGAGCTGCTTTAGAGCCAGAGAACCAGGTCAGCAGAGCTGCTCTAGAGCCTAAGAACCAGGTCAGTAGAGCTGCTTTAGAACCAGAGAAGCAGGTCAGCAGAGCCGCTTTAGAGCCAGAGAACCAGGTCAGCAGAGCCGCTTTAGAGCCAGAGAACCAGGTCAGCAGAGCTGCTCTATAGCCTAAGCACCAGGTCAGCAGACCTGCTCTAGAGCCAGAGAACCAGGTCAGCAGAGCTGCTTTAGAACGGTAGAACCAGGACAGCAGAGACGCTTTAGAGCTAGAGAACCAGGTCAGCAAAGATGCTTTAGAGCCAGAGAACCAGGTCAGCAGAGCTGCTCTAGAGCCTAAGAACCAGGGCAGCAGAGCTGCTCTAGAGGCAGAGAACAAGGTCAGCAGAGCTACTGTAGAGCCAGAGAACCAAGTCAGCAGAGCTGCATCAGAGCCATAGAACCAGGTCAGCAGAGCTGCTCTAGAGCCTAAGAACCAGGTCAGTAGAGCTGCTTTAGAACCAGAGAAGCAGGTCAGCAGAGCTTCTTTAGAGCCATACAACCAGGTCAGCAGAGCTGCTTTAGAGCCATAGAACCAGGCCAGCAGAGCTGCTTTAGAGCCATAGAACCAGGCCAGCAGAGCTGCTCTAGAGCCTAAGCACCGGGTCAGCAGAGCTGCTCTAAAGCCAGAGAACCAGGTCAGCAGAGCTGCTCTAGAGCCAGAGAACCAGACAAGCAGAGCCGCTTTAGAGCCAGAGAACCAGGTCAGCAGAGCTGCTTTAGAGCCAGAGAACCAGACAAGCAGAGCCGCTTTAGAGCCAGAGAACCAGGTCAGCAGAGCTGCTTTAGAGGGAGAGAACCAGGTGAGCAGAGCTGCTTTAGAGCTAGATAACCAGGTCAGCAGAGCTGCTCTAGAGCCGGAGAACCAGGTCAGCAGAGCTGCTTTAGAGCCAGAGAACCAGGTCAGCAGAGCTGCTTTAGAGCCAGAGAACCAGACAAGCAGAGCCGCTTTAGAGCCAGAGAACCAGGTCAGCAGAGCTGCTTTAGAGGGAGAGAACCAGGTCAGCAGAGCTGCTTTAGAGAGAGAGAACCAGGTCATCAGAGCTGCTCTAGAGCCAGAGAACCAGAGAACCAGGTCAGCAGAGCTGCTCTAGAGCCAGAGAACCAGGTCAGCAGAGCTGCTCTAGAGCCAGAAAACCAGGTCAGCAGAGCTGCTCTAGAGCCAGAGAACCAGGTCAGCAGAGCTGCTTTAGAGCCATAGAACCAGGTCAGCAGAGCTGTTGTAGAGCCAGAGAACGAGGTCAGCAGAGCGCTTTAGAACCGTATAACCAGATCAGCAGAGCCGCTTTAGAGCCAGAGAACCAGGTCAGCAAAGATGCTTTAGAGCCAGAGAACCAGGTCAGCAGAGCTGCTCTAGAGGCTAAGAACCAAGTCAGCAGAGCTGCTCCAGAGGCAGAGAACCGGGTCAGCAGAGCTACTGAAGAGCCAGAGAACCAGGTCAGCAGAGCTGCTTTAGAGCCATAGAACCAGGTCAGCAGAGCTGCTTTAGAGCCATAGAACCAGGTCAGCAGAGCTGTTTAAGAGCCATAGAACCAGGTCAGCAGAGCTGCTTTAGAGCCATAGAACCAGGTCAGCAGAGCTGTTTAAGAGGCCGAGAACCAGGTCAGCAGAGCTGCTCTACAGCCAGAGAACCAGTTCAGCAGAGCTGGTTTAGAGCCAGAGAACCAGGTCAGCAGAGCTGCTGTAGAGCCTCAGAACCAGGTCAGCAGAGCTGCTCTAGAGGCAGAGAACCGGGTCAGCAGAGCTACTGTAGAGGCAGAGAACCTGGTTAGCAGAGCTGCTTTGGAGCCATAGAACCAGGTCAGCAGAGCTGCTTTAGAGCCATAGAACCAGGTCAGCAGAGCTGTTTAAGAGCCAGAGAACCCGGTCAGCAGAGCTGCTGTAGAGCCATAGAACCCGGTCAGCAGAGTTGCCGTAGAGCCAGAGAACCAGAACAGCAGAGCTGCTTTAGAGCCATAGAACAGGTCAGCAGAGCTTCTTTAGAGCCATACAACCAGGCCAGCAGAGCTGCTTTAGAGCCTAAGCACCAGGTCAGCAGAGCTGCTTTAGAGCAAGAGAACCAGGTCAGCAAAGAAACTTTAGAGCCAGAGAACCAGGTCAGCAGACCTGCTCTAGAGCCAGAGACCCAGGTCGGCAGAGCTGCTTTAGAGCCAGAGAACCAGGTCAGAAGAGCTGCTCTAGAGCCTAAGAACCAGGTCAGTAGAGCTGCTTTAGAACCAGAGAAGCAGGTCAGCAGACCCGCTTTAGAGCCAGAGAACCAGGTCAGCAGAGCCGCTTTAGAGCCAGAGAACCAGGCCTGCAGAGCTGCTCTATAGCCTAAGCACCAGGTTAGCAGACCTGCTCTAGAGCCAGAGAACCAGGTCAGCAGAACTGCTTTAGAACGGTAGAACCAGGACAGCAGAGACGCTTTAGAGCCAGAGAACCAGGTCAGCAAAGATGCTTTAGAGCCAGAGAACCAGGTCAGCAGAGCTGCTCTAGAGCCTAAGAACCAGGTCAGCAGAGCTGCTCTAGAGGCAGAGAACAAGGTCAGCAGAGCTACTGTAGAGCCAGAGAACCAGGTCAGCAGAGCTGCATCAGAGCCATAGAACCAGGTCAGCAGAGCTGCTCTAGAGCCTAAGAACCAGGTTAGTGGAGCTGCTTTAGAACCAGAGAAGCAGGTCAGCAGAGCTTCTTTAGAGCCATACAACCAGGTCAGCAGAGCTGCTTTAGAGCCATAGAACCAGGCCAGCAGAGCTGCTCTAGAGCCTTACCACCAGGTCAGCAGAGCTGCTCTAAAGCCAGAGAACCAGGTCAGCAGAGCTGCATTAGAGCCAGAGAACCAGACAAGCAGAGCCGCTTTAGAGCCAGAGAACGAGGTCAGCAGAGCTGCTTTAGAGCCAGAGAACCAGGTCAGCAGAGCAGCTTTAGAGCCAGAGAACCAGGTCAGCAGAGCTGCTTTAGAGGGAGAGAACCAGGTCAGCAGAGCTGCTTTAGAGCCAGATAACCAGGTCAGCAGAGCTGCTCTAGAGCTAGAGAAGCAGGTCAGAAGAGCTGCTCTAGAGCCTAACCACCAGGTCAGCAGAACTGCTCTAGAGCCAGAGAATCAGGTCAGCAGAGCTGCTTTAGAGCCAGAGAACCAGGTCAGCAGAGCTGCTCTAAAGCCTAAGCACCAGGTCAGCAGACCTGCTCTAGAGCCAGAGAACCAGGTCAGCAGAGCTGCTTTAGAACGGTAGAACCAGGGCAGCAGAGCCGCTTTAGAGCCAGAGAACCAGGTCAGCAAAGATGCTTTAGAGCCAGAGAACCAGGTCAGCAGAGCTGCTCTGGAGGCTAAGAACCAAGTCAGCAGAGCTGCTCCAGAGGCAGAGAACCGGGTCAGCAGAGCTACTGAAGAGCCAGAGAACCAGGTCAGCAGAGCTGCTTTAGAGCCATAGAACCAGGTCAGCAGAGCTGCTTTAGAGCCATAGAACCAGGTCAGCAGAGCTGTTTAAGAGGCCGAGAACCAGGTCAGCAGAGCTGCTCTAGAGCCAGAGAACCAGTTCAGCAGAGCTGGTTTAGAGCCAGAGAACCAGGTCAGCAGAGCTGCTGTAGAGCCTCAGAACCAGGTCAGCAGAGCTGCTCTAGAGGCAGAGAACCGGGTCAGCAGAGCTACTGTAGAGGCAGAGAACCTGGTTAGCAGAGCTGCTTTGGAGCCATAGAACCAGGTCAGCAGAGCTGCTTTAGAGCCATAGAACCAGGTCAGCAGAGCTGTTTAAGAGCCAGAGAACCAGGTCAGCAGAGCTGCTGTAGAGCCATAGAATCAGGTCAGCAGAGCTGCCGTAGAGCCAGAGAACCAGAACAGCAGAGCTGCTTTAGAGCCATAGAACCAGGTCAGCAGAGCTTCTTTAGAGCCATACAACCAGGTCAGCAGAGCTGCTTTAGAGCCATAGAACCAGGCCAGCAGAGCCGCTTTAGAACCGTATAACCAGGTCAGCAGAGCTGCTTTAGAGCAAGAGAACCAGGTCAGCAAAGAAACTTTAGAGCCAGAGAACCAGGTCAGCAGAGCTGCTCTAGAGCCAGAGACCCAGGTCAGCAGAGCTGCTTTAGAGCCAGAGAACCAGGTCAGCAGAGCTGCTCTAGAGCCTAAGAACCAGGTCAGTAGAGCTGCTTTAGAACCAGAGAAGCAGGTCAGCAGAGCCGCTTTAGAGCCAGAAACCCAGGTCAGCAGAGCCGCTTTAGAGCCAGAGAACCAGGTCAGCAGAGCTGCTCTATAGCCTAAGCACCAGGTCAGCAGACCTGCTCTAGAGACAGAGAACCAGGTCAGCAGAGCTGCTTTAGAGCCAGAGAACCAGACAAGCAGAGCCGCTTTAGAGCCAGAGAACCAGGTCAGCAGAGCTGCTCTATAGCCTAAGCACCAGGTCAGCAGACCTGCTCTAGAGACAGAGAACCAGGTCAGCAGAGCTGCTTTAGAGCCAGAGAACCAGACAAGCAGAGCCGCTTTAGAGCCAGAGAACCAGGTCAGCAGAGCTGCTTTAGAGCCAGAGAACCAGGTCAGCAGAGCCGCTTTAGAGCCAGAGAACCAGGTCAGCAGAGCTGCTTTAGAACGGTAGAACCAGGACAGCAGAGCGGCTTTAGAGCCAGAGAACCAGGTCAGCAAAGATGCTTTAGAGCCAGAGAACCAGGTCAGCAGAGCTGCTCTAGAGCCTAAGAACCAAGTCAGCAGAGCTGCTCTAGAGCCAGAGAACCAGGTCAGCAGAGCTTCTTTAGAGCCAGAGAGCCAGGTCAGCTGAGCCGTTGTAGAGCCAGAGAACTAGGTCAGCAGAGCTGCTCTAGAGCCTAAGAACCAGGTCAGCAGAGCTGCTATAGAGCTAGAGAACCAGCTCAGCAGAGCTTCTTCAAAGCCAGAGAAGTAGGTCAGCAGAGCAGCTTTAGAGCCAGAGAACTAGCTCAGCAGAGCTGCTGTAGAGCCAGAGAAACCACGGTCAGCAGAGCTGCTGTAGAGCCAGAGAAACCAGGTCAGCAGAGCTGCTGTAGAGCCAGAGAACCAGGTCAGCAGAGCTGCTTTAGAGCCAGAGAACCAGGTCAGCAGAGCTGCTTTAGGGCCAGAGAACCAGGTCAGCAGAGCTGCTCTAGAACCTAAGAACCAGGTCAGCAGAGTTGTTGTAAAGCCAGAGAACTAGCTCAGCAGAGCTGCTGTAGAGCCAGAGAACCAGGTCAACAGAGTTGTTGTAAAGCCAGAGAACTAGCTCAGCAGAGCTGCTGTAGAGACAGAGAAACCAAGGTCAGCAGAGCTGCTCTAGAGCTAGAGAACCAGGCCAGCAGAGCTGCTCTAGAGGCAGAGAACATGGTCAGCCGAGCTACTGTAGAGCCAGAGAACCAGGTCAGTAGAGCTGCATCAGAGCCATAGAACCAGGTCAGCAGAGCTGCTTTAGAACTAGAGAAGCAGGTCAGCAGAGCCGCTTTAGAGCCAGAGAACCAGGTCAGCAGAGCCGATTTAGAGCCAGAGAACCAGGTCAGTAGAGCCGCTTTAGAGCCAGAGAACCAGGTCAGCAGAGCTGCTCTATAGCCTAAGCACCAGGTCAGCAGACCTGCTCTATAGCCAGAGAACCAGGTCAGCAGAGCTGCTTTAGAGCCAGAGAACCAGGTCAGCAGAGCCGCTTTAGAGCCAGAGAACCTGGTCAGCAGAGCAGCTTTAGAGGGAGAGAACCAGGTCAGCAGAGCTGCTTTAGAGGGAGAAAACCAGGTCAGCAGAGCTGCTCTAGAGCCAGAGAACCAGGTCAGCAAAGCTGCTTTAGAGCCAGTGAACCAGGTCAGCAAAGATGTTTTAGAGCCAGGGAACAAGGTCAGCAGAGCTGCTCTAGAGCCTAAGAACCAGGTCAGCAGAGCTGCTCTAGAGGCAGAGAACCGGGTCAGCACAGCTACTGTCGAGCCAGATAACCAGGTCAGCAGAGCTAATTTAGAGCCATAGAACCAGGTCAGCAGAGCTACTTTAGAACCAAGAACCAGGTCAGCAGATCCATTTAAGAGCCAAAGAACCAGGTCAGCAGAGCTCCTGTAGAGCCAGAGAACCAGGTCAGCAGAGCTGCTTTAGACAAGAGAACCAGGTCAGTAGAGCTTCTTTAGAGCCAGCGAACCAGGTCAGCTGAGTCGTTGTAGAGCCAGAGAACTAAGTCAGCAGAGCTGCTCTAGAGCCTAAGAACCAGGTCAGCAGAGCTGCTCTAGAGCTAGAGAACCAGCTCAGCAGAGCTTCTTCAAAGCCAGAGAACCAGGTCAGCAGAGCAGCTTTAGAGCCAGAGAACCAGGTCAGCAGAGCTGCTGTAGAGCCAAAGAACCAGGTCATCAGAGTCGTTGTAAAGCCAGAGAACTAGCTCAGCAGAGCTGCTGTAGAGACAGAGAAACCAAGGTCAGCAGAGCTGCTCTAGAGCAAGAGAACCAGGCCAGCAGAGCTGCTCTAGAGCTGGAGAATCAGGTCAGCAGAGCCATTTTAGAGCCAGAGAACCAGGTCTGCAAAGCTGCTATAGAACCTAAGAACCACGTCAGCAGAGCTGCTCTGGAGCCAGAGAACCAGGTCAGCAGAGCTGCTGTAGAGCCAGAGAACCAGTTCAACAGAGTCTTTGTAAAGCCAGAGAACCAGGTCAGCAGAGCTGCTTTAGAGCCAGAGAACCAGGGAAGCAGAGCCGCTTTGAGCCAGAGAACCAGGTCAGCAGAGCTGATTTAGAGCCAGAGAACCAGTTCCTCAGAGCCGCTTTAGAGCCAGAAAACCAGGTCAGCAGAGCTGCTTTAGAGGGAGAGAACCAGGTCAGAAGAGCTGCTTTAGAGCCAGAGAACCAGGTCAGCAGAGCTGCTCTAGAGATAGAGAACCAGGTCAGCAAAGCTGCTCTAGAGCCTAAGCAGCAGGTCAGCAGAGTTGCTCTAGAGCTGGAGAACCAGCTCAGCAGAGCTGCTTTGAGCCAGAGAACCAGGTGAGCAGAGCTGCTTTAGAGCCAGAGAACCAGTTCCGCAGAGCCGCTTTAGAGCCAGAGAACCAGGTCAGCAGAGCTGCTTTAGAGGGAGAGAACCAGGTAAGCAGAGCTGCTTTAGAGCCAGAGAACCAGGTCAGCAGAGCTGCTCTAGAGATAGAGAACCAGGTCAGCAAAGCTGCTCTAGAGCCTAAGCAGCAGGTCAGCAGAGTTGCTCTAGAGCCGGAGAACCAGCTCAGCAGAGCTGCTTTAGAGCCAGAGAACCAGGTCAGCAGAGCTGCTTTAGAGCCAGAGAACCAGGTCAGCAGAGCCGCTTTAGAGCCAGAGAACCAGGTCAGCAGAGCTGCTTTAGAGGGAGAGAACCAGGTCAGCAGAGCTGCTCTAGAGCTAGAGAACCAGGTCAGCAGAGCTGCTCTAGAGCCAGAGAACCAGGTCAGCAGAGCTTCTTTAGAGCCAGAGAACCAGGTCAGCTGAGCCGTTGTAGAGCCAGAGAACTAGGTCAGCAGAGGTGCTCTAGAGCCTAAGAACCAGGTCAGCAGAGCTGCTCTAGACAAGAGAACCAGGTCAGTAGAGCTTCTTTAGAGGCAGCGAACCAGGTCAGCTGAGCCGTTGTAGAGCCAGAGAACTAGGTCAGCAGAGGTGCTCTAGAGCCTAAGAACCAGGTCAGCAGAGCTGCTCTAGAGCTAGAGAACCAGCTCAGCAGAGCTTCTTCAAAGCCAGAGAACCAGGTCAGCAGAGCAGCTTTAGAGCCAAAGAACCAGGTCAGCAGAGCTGCTGTAGAGCCAGAGAACTAGCTCAGCAGAGCTGCTGTAGAGCCAGAGAAACCAAGGTCAGCAGAGCTGCTGTAGAGCCAGAGAAACCAGGTCAGCAGAGCTGCTGTAGAGCCAGAGAACCAGGTCAGCAGAGCCGCTTTAGAGCCAGAGAACCAGGTCAGCAGAGCTGCTTTAGGGCCAGAGAACCAGGTCAGCAGAGCTGCTCTAGAACCTAAGAACCAGGTCAGCAGAGTTGTTGTAAAGCCAGAGAACTAGCTCAGCAGAGCTGCTGTAGAGCCAGAGAACCAGGTCAACAGAGTTGTTGTAAAGCCAGAGAACTAGCTCAGCAGAGCTGCTGTAGAGACAGAGAAACCAAGGTCAGCAGAACTGCTCTAGAGCTAGAGAACCAGGCCAGCAGAGCTGCTCTAGAGGCAGAGAACATGGTCAGCAGAGCTACTGTAGAGCCAGAGAACCAGGTCAGCAGAGCTGTTCTAGAGCCTAAGAACCAGGTCAGTAGAGCTGCTTTAGAACCAGAGAAGCATGTCAGCAGAGCCGCTTTAGAGCCAGAGAACCAGGTCAGCAGAGCCGATTTAGAGCCAGAGAACCAGGTCAGTAGAGCCGTTTTAGAGCCAGAGAACCAGGTCAGCAGAGCTGCTCTATAGCCTAAGCACCAGGTCAGCAGACCTGCTCTATAGCCAGAGAACCAGGTCAGCAGAGCTGCTTTAGAGCCAGAGAACCAGGTCAGCAGAGCCACTTTAGAGCCAGAGAACCAGGTCAGCAGAGCAGCTTTAGAGGGAGAGAACCAGGTCAGCAGAGCTGTTTTAGAGCCAGAGATCCAGGTCAGCAGAGCCGCTTTAGAACCAGAGAAGAAGGTCAGCAGATCTGCTTTAGAGCCAGAGAACCAGGTCAGTAGAGCCGCTTTAGAGCCAGAGAACCAAGTCAGCAGAGCTGCTCTATAGCCTAAGCACCAGGTCAGCAGACCTGCTCTAGAGCCAGAGAACCAGGTCAGCAGAGCTGCTTTAGAACGGTAGAACCAGGGCAGCAGAGCCGCTTTAGAGCCAGAGAACCAGGTCAGCAAAGATGCTTTAGAGCCAGAGAACCAGGTCAGCAGAGCTGCATCAGAGCCATAGAACCAGGTCAGCAGAGCGGCTCTAGAGCCTTAGAACCAGGTCAGTAGAGCTGCTTTAGAACCAGAGAAGCAGGTCAGCAGAGCCGCTTTAGAGCCAGAGAACCAGGTCAGCAGAGCTGCTTTAGAGCCAGAGAACCAGGTCAGCAGAGCTGCTCTATAGCCTAAGCACCAGGTCAGCAGACCTGCTCTAGAGCCAGAGAACCAGGTCAGCAGAGCTGCTTTAGAACGGTAGAACCAGGGCAGCAGAGCCGCTTTAGAGCCAGAGAACCAGGTCAGCAAAGATGCTTTAGAGCCAGAGAACCAGGTCAGCAGAGCTGCTCTAGAGGCTAAGAACCAAGTCAGCAGAGCTGCTCCAGAGGCAGAGAACCGGGTCAGCAGAGCTACTGAAGAGCCAGAGAACCAGGTCAGCAGAGCTGCTTTAGAGCCATAGAACCAGGTCAGCAGAGCTGCTTTAGAGCCATAGAACCAGGTCAGCAGAGCTGTTTAAGAGGCCGAGAACCAGGTCAGCAGAGCTGCTCTAGAGCCAGAGAACCAGTTCAGCAGAGCTGGTTTAGAGCCAGAGAACCAGGTCAGCAGAGCTGCTGTAGAGCCTCAGAACCAGGTCAGCAGAGCTGCTCTAGAGGCAAAGAACCGGGTCAGCAGAGCTACTGTAGAGGCAGAGAACCTGGTTAGCAGAGCTGCTTTGGAGCCATAGAACCAGGTCAGCAGAGCTGCTTTAGAGCCATAGAACCAGGTCAGCAGAGCTGTTTAAGAGCCAGAGACCCAGGTCAGCAGAGCTGCTGTAGAGCCATAGAACCAGGTCAGCAGAGCTGCCGTAGAGCCAGAGAACCAGAACAGCAGAGCTGCTTTAGAGCCAGAGAACCAGGTCAGCAAAGATGCTTTAGAGCCAGAGAACCAGGTCAGCAGAGCTGCATCAGAGCCATAGAACCAGGTCAGCAGAGCGGCTCTAGAGCCTTAGAACCAGGTCAGTAGAGCTGCTTTAGAACCAGAGAAGCAGGTCAGCAGAGCCGCTTTAGAGCCAGAGAACCAGGTCAGCAGAGCTGCTTTAGAGCCAGAGAACCAGGTCAGCAGAGCTGCTCTATAGCCTAAGCACCAGGTCAGCAGACCTGCTCTAGAGCCAGAGAACCAGGTCAGCAGAGCTGCTTTAGAACAGTAGAACCAGGGCAGCAGAGCCGCTTTAGAGCCAGAGAACCAGGTCAGCAAAGATGCTTTAGAGCCAGAGAACCAGGTCAGCAGAGCTGCTCTAGAGGCTAAGAACCAAGTCAGCAGAGCTGCTCCAGAGGCAGAGAACCGGGTCAGCAGAGCTACTGAAGAGCCAGAGAACCAGGTCAGCAGAGCTGCTTTAGAGCCATAGAACCAGGTCAGCAGAGCTGCTTTAGAGCCATAGAACCAGGTCAGCAGAGCTGTTTAAGAGGCCGAGAACCAGGTCAGCAGAGCTGCTCTAGAGCCAGAGAACCAGTTCAGCAGAGCTGGTTTAGAGCCAGAGAACCAGGTCAGCAGAGCTGCTGTAGAGCCTCAGAACCAGGTCAGCAGAGCTGCTCTAGAGGCAAAGAACCGGGTCAGCAGAGCTACTGTAGAGGCAGAGAACCTGGTTAGCAGAGCTGCTTTGGAGCCATAGAACCAGGTCAGCAGAGCTGCTTTAGAGCCATAGAACCAGGTCAGCAGAGCTGTTTAAGAGCCAGAGACCCAGGTCAGCAGAGCTGCTGTAGAGCCATAGAACCAGGTCAGCAGAGCTGCCGTAGAGCCAGAGAACCAGAACAGCAGAGCTGCTTTAGAGCCATAGAACCAGGTCAGCAGAGCTTCTTTAGAGCCATACAACCAGGTCAGCAGAGCTGCTTTAGAGCCATAGAACCAGGCCAGCAGAGCTGCTTAAGAGCCTAAGCACCAGGTCAGCAGAGCTGCTCTAGGGCCAGAGCACCAGGTCAGCAGAGCCGCTTTATACCATATAACCAGGTCAGCAGAGCTGCTTTAGAGCAAGAGAACCAGGTCAGCAAAGAAACTTTAGAGCCAGAGAACCAGGTCAGCAGACCTGCTCTAGAGCCAGAGACCCAGGTCAGCAGAGCTGCTTTAGAGCCAGAGAACCAGGTCAGCAGAGCTGCTCTAGAGCCTAAGAACCAGGTCAGTAGAGCTGCTTTAGAACCAGAGAAGCAGGTCAGCAGAGCCGCTTTAGAGCCAGAAAACCAGGTCAGCAGAGCCGCTTTAGAGCCAGAGAACCAGGTCAGCAGAGCTGCTCTATAGCCTAAGCACCAGGTCAGCAGACCTGCTCTAGAGCCAGAGAACCAGGTCAGCAGAGCTGCTTTAGAGCCATAGAACCAGGTCAGCAGAGCTGTTGTAGAGCCAGAGAACGAGGTCAGCAGAGCGCTTTAGAACCGTATAACCAGATCAGCAGAGCCGCTTTAGAGCCAGAGAACCAGGTCAGCAAAGATGCTTTAGAGCCAGAGAACCAGGTCAGCAGAGCTGCTCTAGAGGCTAAGAACCAAGTCAGCAGAGCTGCTCCAGAGGCAGAGAACCGGGTCAGCAGAGCTACTGAAGAGCCAGAGAACCAGGTCAGCAGAGCTGCTTTAGAGCCATAGAACCAGGTCAGCAGAGCTGCTTTAGAACCAAGAACCAGGTCAGCAGATCCATTTAAGAGCCAAAGAACCAGGTCAGCAGAGCTCCTGTAGAGCCAGAGAACCAGGTCAGCAGAGCTGCTTTAGACAAGAGAACCAGGTCAGTAGAGCTTCTTTAGAGCCAGCGAACCAGGTCAGCTGAGCCGTTGTAGAGCCAGAGAACTAGGTCAGCAGAGCTGCTCTAGAGCCTAAGAACCAGGTCAGCAGAGCTGCTCTAGAGCTAGAGAACCAGCTCAGCAGAGTTTCTTCAAAGCCAGAGAACCAGGTCAGCAGAGCAGCTTTAGAGCCAGAGAACCAGGTCAACAGAGTCGTTGTAAAGCCAGAGAACTAGCTCAGCAGAGCTGCTGTAGAGACAGAGAAACCAAGGTCAGCAGAGCTGCTCTAGAGCAAGAGAACCGGGCCAGCAGAGCTGCTCTAGAGCTGGAGAACCAGGTCAGCAGAGCCGTTTTAAAGCCAGAGAACCAGGTCTGCAGAGCTGCTATAGAACCTAAGAACCAGGTCAGCAGAGCTGCTCTAGAGCCAGAGAACCAGGTCAGCAGAGCTGCTGTAGAGCCAGAGAACCAGTTCAACAGAGTCGTTGTAAAGCCAGAGAACCAGGTCAGCAGAGCTGCTTTAGAGCCAGAGAACCAGGGAAGCAGAGTCGCTTTGAGCCAGAGAACCAGGTCAGCAGAGCTGCTTTAGAGCCAGAGAACCAGTTTCGCAGAGCCGCTTTAGAGCCAGAGAACCAGGTCAGCAGAGCTGCTTTAGAGGGAGAGAACCAGGTCAGCAGAGCTGCTTTAGATCCAGAGAACCAGGTCAGCAGAGCTGCTCTAGAGATAGAGAACCAGGTCAGCAAAGCTGCTCTAGAGCCTAAGCAACAGGTCAGCAGAGTTGCTCTAGAGCTGGAGAACCAGCTCAGCAGAGCTGCTTTAGAGCCAGAGAACCAGGTCAGCAGAGCTGCTTTAGAGCCAGAGAACCAGGTCAGCAGAGCCGCTTTAGAGCCAGAGAACCAGGTCAGCAGAGCTGCTTTAGAGGGAGAGAACCAGGTCAGCAGAGCTGCTTTAGAGGTAGAGAACCAGGTCAGCAGAGCTGCTCTAGAGCTAGAGAACCAGGCAGGCAGAGCTGCTCTAGAGCCAGAGAACCAGGTCAGCAGAGCTTCTTTAGAGCCAGAGAACCAGGTCAGCTGAGCCGTTGTAGAGCCAGAGAACTAGGTCAGCAGAGCTGCTCTAGAGCCTAAGAACCAGGTCAGCAGAGCTGCTCTAGAGCTAGAGAACCAGCTCAGCAGAGCTTCTTCAAAGCCAGAGAACCAGGTCAGCAGAGCAGCTTTAGAGCCAAAGAACCAGGTCATCAGAGCTGCTGTAGAGCCAGAGAACTAGCTCAGCAGAGCTGCTGTAGAGCCAGAGAAACCAAGGTCAGCAGAGCTGCTGTAGAGCCAGAGAAACCAGGTCAGCAGAGCTGCTGTAGAGCCAGAGAACCAGGTCAGCAGAGCTGCTCTAGAGCTAGAGAACCAGGCAAGCAGAGCTGCTCTAGAGCTAGAGAACCAGGTCAGCAGAGCTCCTTTAGAGCCAGAGAACCAGGTCAGCAGAGCCGTTTCGGAGCCAGAGAACCAGGTCTGCAGACCTGCTTTACGGCCAGAGATCCAGGTCAGCAGAGCTGCTGTAGAAACTAAGAACCAGGTCAGCAGAGCTGCTCTAGAGCCAGAGAACCAGGTCAGCAGAGCTGCTGTAGAGCCAGAGAACCAGGTCAACAGAGTCGTTGTAAAGCCAGAGAACCAGGTCAGCAGAGCTGTTCTAGAGCCAGAGAGCCAGGTCAGCAGAGCTGCTCTATAGCCTAAGAACCAGGTCAGCGGAGCTGCTCTACAGCTTGAGAACCAGGTCAGCAGAGCTGCTGTAGAGCCTAAGAAACAGGTCAGCAGAGCTGCTCTAGAGGCAGAGAACCGGGTCAGCAGAGCTACTGTGGAGGCAGAGAATGTGGTTAGCAGAGCTGCTTTAGAGCCAGAGAACCAGTTCAGCTGAGCCTCTTTAGAGCCATAGAACCAGGTCAGTAGAGCTACTTTAGAGCCATACAACCAGGTCAGCAGAGCTGCTTTAGAGCCATAGAACCAGGCCAGCAGAGCTGCTTTAGAGCCATAGAACCAGGTCAGCAGAGCTGCATTAGAGCCAGAGAACCAGGTCAGCAGAGCTGCTCTAGAGCCTAAGCACCAGGTCAGCAGAGCTGCTCTAGAGCCAGAGAACCAGGTCAGTAGAGCTGCTTTAGAGCCAGAGAACCAGGCAAGCAGAGCCGCTTTTGAGCCAGAGAACCAGGTCAGCAGAGCTGCTTTAGAGCCAGAGAACCAGTTCCGCAGAGCCGCTTTAGAGCCAGAGAACCACGTCAGCAGAGCTGCTTTAGAGGGAGATGAACCAGGTCAGCAGAGCTGCTTTAGAGCCAGAGAACCAGGTCAGCAGAGCTGCTCTAGAGATAGAGAACCAGGTCAGGAAAGCAGCTCTAGAGCCTAAGCAGCACGTCAGCAGAGTTACTCTAGAGCCGGAGAACCAGGTCAGCAGAGCTGCTTTAGAGACAGAGAACCAGTTCAGCAGAGCTGCTTTAGAGCCAGAGAACCAGACAAGCAGAGCCGCTTTAGAGCCAGAGAACCAGGTCAGCAGAGCTGCTTTAGAGGGAGAGAACCAGGTCAGCAGAGCTGCTTTAGAGGGAGAGAACCAGGTCAGCAGAGCTGCTCTAGAGCCAGAGAACCAGGTCAGCAGAGCTGCTCTAGAGCTAGAGAACCAGGTCAGCAGAGCTGCTCTAGAGCCAGAGAACCAGGTCAGCAGAGCTGCTCTAGAGCCAGAGAACCAGGTCAGCAGAGTCGCTTTAGAACCAGAGAACCAGGTCAGCAGAGCTGCTTTACAGCCAGTGAACCAGGTCAGCAAAGATGTTTTAGAGCCAGGGAACAAGGTCAGCAGAGCTGCTCTAGAGCCTAAGAACCAGGTAAGCAGAGCTGCTCTAGAGGCAGAGAACCGGGTCAGCACAGCTACTGTCGAGCCAGATAACCAGGTCAGCAGAGCTAATTTAGAGCCATAGAACCAGGTCAGCAGAGCTGCTTTAGAACCAAGAACCAGGTCAGCAGATCCATTTAAGAGCCAAAGAACCAGGTCAGCAGAGCTCCTGTAGAGCCAGAGAACCAGGTCAGCAGAGCTGCTTTAGACAAGAGAACCAGGTCAGTAGAGCTTCTTTAGAGCCAGCGAACCAGGTCAGCTGAGCCGTTGTAGAGCCAGAGAACTAGGCCAGCAGAGCTGCTCTAGAGCCTAAGAACCAGGTCAGCAGAGCTGCTCTAGAGCAAGAGAACCAGCTCAGCAGAGCTTCTTCAAAGCCAGAGAACCAGGTCAGCAGAGCAGCTTTAGAGCCAGAGAACCAGGTCAACAGAGTCGTTGTAAAGCCAGAGAACTAGCTCAGCAGAGCTGCTGTAGAGACAGAGAAACCAAGGTCAGCAGAGCTGCTCTAGAGCAAGAGAACCAGGCCAGCAGAGCTGCTCTAGAGCTGGAGAACCAGGTCAGCAGAGCCGTTTTAGAGCCAGAGAACCAGGTCTGCAGAGCTGCTATAGAACCTAAGAACCAGGTCAGCAGAGCTGCTCTAGAGCCAGAGAACCAGGTCAGCAGAGCTGCTGTAGAGCCAGAGAACCAGGGAAGCAGAGCCGCTTTGAGCCAGAGAACCAGGTCAGCAGAGCTGCTTTAGAGCCAGAGAACCAGTTCCGCAGAGCTGCTTTAGAGCCAGAGAACCAGGGAAGCAGAGCCGCTTTGAGCCAGAGAACCAGGTCAGCAGAGCTGCTTTAGAGCCAGAGAACCAGTTCCGCAGAGCCGCTTTAGAGCCAGAGAACCAGGTCAGCAGAGCTGCTTTAGAGGGAGAGAACCAGGTCAGCAGAGCTGCTTTAGAGCCAGAGAACCAGGTCAGCAGAGCTGCTCTAGAGATAGAGAACCAGGTCAGCAAAGCTGCTCTAGAGCCTAAGCAGCAGGTCAGCAGAGTTGCTCTAGAGCTGGAGAACCAGCTCAGCAGAGCTGCTTTAGAGCCAGAGAACCAGGTCAGCAGAGCTGCTTTAGAGCCAGAGAACCAGGTCAGCAGAGCCGCTTTAGAGCCAGAGAACCAGGTCAGCAGAGCTGCTTTAGAGGGAGAGAACCAGGTCAGCAGAGCTGCTTTAGAGGTAGAGAACCAGGTCAGCAGAGCTGCTCTAGAGCTAGAGAACCAGGCAGGCAGAGCTGCTCTAGAGCCAGAGAACCAGGTCAGCAGAGCTTCTTTAGAGCCAGAGAACCAGGTCAGCTGAGCCGTTGTAGAGCCAAATAACTAGGTCAGCAGAGCTGCTCTAGAGCCTAAGAACCAGGTCAGCAGAGCTGCTCTAGAGCTAGAGAACCAGCTCAGCAGAGCTTCTTCAAAGCCAGAGAACCAGGTCAGCAGAGCAGCTTTAGAGCCAAAGAACCAGGTCATCAGAGCTGCTGTAGAGCCAGAGAACTAGCTCAGCAGAGCTGCTGTAGAGCCAGAGAAACCAAGGTCAGCAGAGCTGCTGTAGAGCCAGAGAAACCAGGTCAGCAGAGCTGCTGTAGAGCCAGAGAACCAGGTCAGCAGAGCCGCTTTAGAGCCAGAGAACCAGGTCAGCAGAGCCGCTTTAGAGCCAGAGAACCAGGTCAGCAGAGCTGCTTTAGGGCCAGAGAACCAGGTCAGCAGAGCTGCTCTAGAACCTAAGAACCAGGTCAGCAGAGTTGTTGTAAAGCCAGAGAACTAGCTCAGCAGAGCTGCTGTAGAGACAGAGAAAGCAAGGTCAGCAGAGCTGCTCTAGAGCTAGAGAACCAGGCCAGCAGAGCTGCTCTAGAGCTAGAGAACCAGGTCAGCAGAGCTCCTTTAGAGCCAGAGAACCAGGGCAGCAGAGCCGCTTTAGAGCCAGAGAACCAGGTCAGCAAAGATGCTTTAGAGCCAGAGAACCAGGTCAGCAGAGCTGCTCTAGAGGCTAAGAACCAAGTCAGCAGAGCTGCTCCAGAGGCAGAGAACCGGGTCAGCAGAGCTACTGAAGAGCCAGAGAACCAGGTCAGCAGAGCTGCTTTAGAGCCATAGAACCAGGTCAGCAGAGCTGCTTTAGAGCCATAGAACCAGGTCAGCAGAGCTGTTTAAGAGGCCGATAACCAGGTCAGCAGAGCTGCTCTAGAGCCAGAGAACCTGTTCAGCAGAGCTGGTTTAGAGCCAGAGAACCAGGTCAGCAGAGCTGCTGTAGAGCCTCAGAACCAGGTCAGCAGAGCTGCTCTAGAGGCAAAGAACCGGGTCAGCAGAGCTACTGTAGAGGCAGAGAACCTGGTTAGCAGAGCTGCTTTGGAGCCATAGAACCAGGTCAGCAGAGCTGCTTTAGAGCCATAGAACCAGGTCAGCAGAGCTGTTTAAGAGCCAGAGAACCAGGTCAGCAGAGCTGCTGTAGAGCCATAGAACCAGGTCAGCAGAGCTGCCGTAGAGCTAGAGAACCAGAACAGCAGAGCTGCTTTAGAGCCAGAGAACCAGGTCAGCAGACCTGCTATAGAGCCAGAGACCCAGGTCAGCAGAGCTGCTTTAGAGCCAGAGAACCAGGTCAGCAGAGCTGCTCTAGAGCCTAAGAACCAGGTCAGTAGAGCTGCTTTAGAACCAGAGAAGCAGGTCAGCAGAGCCGCTTTAGAGCCAGAAAACCAGGTCAGCAGAGCCGCTTTAGAGCCAGAGAACCAGGTCAGCAGAGCTGCTCTATAGCCTAAGCACCAGGTCAGTAGACCTGCTCTAGAGACAGAAAACCAGGTCAGCAGAGCTGCTTTAGAACGGTAGAACCAGGACAGCAGAGACGCTTTAGAGCCAGAGAACCAGGTCAGCAAAGATGCTTTAGAGCCAGAGAACCAGGTCAGCAGAGCTGCTCTAGAGCCTAAGAACCAGGTCAGCAGAGCTGCTCTAGAGGCAGAGAACAAGGTCAGCCGAGCTACTGTAGAGCCAGACAACCAAGTCAGCAGAGCTGCATCAGAGCCATAGAACCAGGTCAGCAGAGCTGCTCTAGAGCCTAAGAACCAGGTCAGTAGAGCTGCTTTAGAACCAGAGAAGCAGGTCAGCAGAGCTGCTTTAGAGCCATAGAACCAGGCCAGCAGAGCTGCTCTAGAGCCTAAGCACCAGGTCAGCAGAGCTGCTCTAAAGCCAGAGAACCAGGTCAGCAGAGCTGCTTTAGAGCCAGAGAACCAGACAAGCAGAGCCGCTTTAGAGCCAGAGAACCAGGTCAGCAGAGCTGCTTTAGAGCCAGAGAACCAGGTCAGCAGAGCCGCTTTAGAGCCAGAGAACCAGGTCAGCAGAGCTGCTTTAGAGGGAGAGAACCAGGTCAGCAGAGCTGCTTTAGAGCCAGATAACCAGGTCAGCAGACCTGCTTTAGAGCTAGGGAAGCAGGTCAGAAGAGCTGCTCTAGAGCCTAACCACCAGGTCAGCAGAACTGCTCTAGAGCCAGAGAACCAGGTCAGCAGAGCTGCTTTAGAACGGTAGAACCAGGACAGCAGAGCGGCTTTAGAGCCAGAGAACCAGGTCAGCAAAGATGCTTTAGATCAAGAGAACCAGGTCAGCAGAGCTGCTCTAGAGCCTAAGAACCAGGTCAGCAGAGATGCTCTAGAGCCAGAGAACCAGGTCAGCAGAGCTTCTTTAGAGCCAGAGAGCCAGGTCAGCTGAGCCGTTGTAGAGCCAGAGAACTAGGTCAGCAGAGCTGCTCTAGAGCCTAAGAACCATGTCAGCAGAGCTGCTCTAGAGCTAGAGAACCAGCTCAGCCGAGCTTCTTCAAAGCCAGAGAACTAGGTCAGCAGAGCAGCTTTAGAGCCAAAGAACCAGGTCAGCAGAGCTGCTGTAGAGCCAGAGAACTAGCTCAGCAGAGCTGCTGTAGAGCCAGAGAAACCAAGGTCAGCAGAGCTGCTGTAGAGCCAGAGAAACCAGGTCAGCAGAGCTGCTGTAGAGCCAGAGAACCACGTCAGCAGAGCTGCTTTAGAGGGAGATGAACCAGGTCAGCAGAGCTGCTTTAGAGCCAGAGAACCAGGTCAGCAGAGCTGCTCTAGAGATAGAGAACCAGGTCAGGAAAGCAGCTCTAGAGCCTAAGCAGCAGGTCAGCAGAGTTACTCTAGAGCCGGAGAACCAGGTCAGCAGAGCTGCTTTAGAGCCAGAGAACCAGGTCAGCAGAGCTGCTTTAGAGCCAGAGAACCAGACAAGCAGAGCCGCTTTAGAGCCAGAGAACCAGGTCAGCAGAGCTGCTTTAGAGGGAGAGAACCAGGTCAGCAGAGCTGCTTTAGAGGGAGAGAACCAGGTCAGCAGAGCTGCTCTAGAGCCAGAGAACCAGGTCAGCAGAGCTGCTCTAGAGCTAGAGAACCAGGTCAGCAGAGCTGCTCTAGAGCCAGAGAACCAGGTCAGCAGAGCTGCTCTAGAGCCAGAGAACCAGGTCAGCAGAGTTGCTTTAGAACCAGAGAACCAGGTCAGCAGAGCTGCTTTACAGCCAGTGAACCAGGTCAGCAAAGATGTTTTAGAGCCAGGGAACAAGGTCAGCAGAGCTGCTCTAGAGCCTAAGAACCAGGTAAGCAGAGCTGCTCTAGAGGCAGAGAACCGGGTCAGCACAGCTACTGTCGAGCCAGATAACCAGGTCAGCAGAGCTAATTTAGAGCCATAGAACCAGGTCAGCAGAGCTGCTTTAGAACCAAGAACCAGGTCAGCAGATCCATTTAAGAGCCAAAGAACCAGGTCAGCAGAGCTCCTGTAGAGCCAGAGAACCAGGTCAGCAGAGCTGCTTTAGACAAGAGAACCAGGTCAGTAGAGCTTCTTTAGAGCCAGCGAACCAGGTCAGCTGAGCCGTTGTAGAGCCAGAGAACTAGGTCAGCAGAGCTGCTCTAGAGCCTAAGAACCAGGTCAGCAGAGCTGCTCTAGAGCAAGAGAACCAGCTCAGCAGAGCTTCTTCAAAGCCAGAGAACCAGGTCAGCAGAGCTGCTGTAGAGCCTCAGAACCAGGTCAGCAGAGCTGCTCTAGAGGCAAAGAACCGGGTCAGCAGAGCTACTGTAGAGGCAGAGAACCTGGTTAGCAGAGCTGCTTTGGAGCCATAGAACCAGGTCAGCAGAGCTGCTTTAGAGCCATAGAACCAGGTCAGCAGAGCTGTTTAAGAGCCAGAGAACCAGGTCAGCAGAGCTGCTGTAGAGCCATAGAACCAGGTCAGCAGAGCTGCCGTAGAGCCAGAGAACCAGAACAGCAGAGCTGCTTTAGAGCCAGAGAACCAGGTCAGCAGACCTGCTCTAGAGCCAGAGACCCAGGTCAGCAGAGCTGCTTTAGAGCCAGAGAACCAGGTCAGCAGAGCTGCTCTAGAGCCTAAGAACCAGGTCAGTAGAGCTGCTTTAGAACCAGAGAAGCAGGTCAGCAGAGCCGCTTTAGAGCCAGAAAACCAGGTCAGCAGAGCCACTTTAGAGCCAGAGAACCAGGTCAGCAGAGCTGCTCTATAGCCTAAGCACCAGGTCAGTAGACCTGCTCTAGAGACAGAAAACCAGGTCAGCAGAGCTGCTTTAGAACGGTAGAACCAGGACAGCAGAGACGCTTTAGAGCCAGAGAACCAGGTCAGCAAAGATGCTTTAGAGCCAAAGAACCAGGTCAGCAGAGCTGCTCTAGAGCCTAAGAACCAGGTCAGCAGAGCTGCTCTAGAGGCAGAGAACAAGGTCAGCAGAGCTACTGTAGAGCCAGAGAACCAAGTCAGCAGAGCTGCATCAGAGCCATAGAACCAGGTCAGCAGAGCTGCTCTAGAGCCTAAGAACCAGGTCAGTAGAGCTGCTTTAGAACCAGAGAAGCAGGTCAGCAGAGCTGCTTTAGAGCCATAGAACCAGGCCAGCAGAGCTGCTCTAGAGCCTAAGCACCAGGTCAGCAGAGCTGCTCTAAAGCCAGAGAATCAGGTCAGCAGAGCTGCTTTAGAGCCAGAGAAACAGGTCAGCAGAGCTGCTCCAGAGGCAGAGAACCGGGTCAGCAGAGCTACTGAAGAGCCAGAGAACCAGGTCAGCAGAGCTGCTTTAGAGCCATAGAACCAGGTCAGCAGAGCTGCTTTAGAGCTATAGAACCAGGTCAGCAGAGCTGTTTAAGAGGCCGAGAACCAGGTCAGCAGAGCTGCTCTAGAGCCAGAGAACCAGTTCAGCAGAGCTGGTTTAGAGCCAGAGAACCAGGTCAGCAGAGCTGCTGTAGAGCCTCAGAACCAGGTCAGCAGAGGTGCTCTAGAGGCAGAGAACCGGGTCAGCAGAGCTACTGTAGATGCAGAGAACCTGGTTAGCAGAGCTGTTTTGGAGCCATAGAACCAGGTCATCAGAGCTGCTTTAGAGCCATAGAACCAGGTCAGCAGAGCTGTTTAAGGGCCAGAGAACCAGGTCAGCAGAGCTGCTGTAGAGCCATAGAACCAGGTCAGCAGAGCTGCCGTAGAGCCAGAGAACCAGAACAGCAGAGCTGCTTTAGAGCCATATAACCAGGTCAGCAGAGCTTTTTTAGAGCCACACAACCAGGTCAGCAGAGCTGCTTTAAAGCCATAGAACCAGGCCAGCAGAGCTGCTTTAGAGCCTAAGCACCAGGTCAGCAGAGCTGCTCTAGGGCCAGAGCACCAGGTCAGCAGAGCCATTTAAGAACCGAATAACCAGATCAGAAGAGCTGCTTTAGAGCAAGAGAACCAGGTCAGCAAAGAAACTTTAGAGCCAGAGAACCAGGTCAGCAGAGCTGCTCTAGAGCCAGAGACCCAGGTCAGCAGAGCTGCTTTAGAGCCAGAGAACCAGGTCAGCAGAGCTGCTCTAGAGCCTAAGAACCAGGTCAGTAGAGCTGCTTTAGAACCAGAGAAGCAGGTCAGCAGAGCCGCTTTAGAGCCAGAGAACCAGGTCAGCAGAGCCGCTTTAGAGCCAGAGAACCAGGTCAGCAGAGCTGCTTTAGAACGGTAGAACCAGGACAGCAGAGCCGCTTTAGAGCCAGAGAACCAGGTCAGCAAAGATGCTTTAGAGCCAGAGAACCAGGTCAGCAGAGCTGCTCTAGATCCTAAGAACCAGGTCAGCAGAGCTGCTCTAGAGACAGAGAACAAGGTCAGCAGAGCTACTGTAGAGCCAGAGAACCAAGTCAGCAGAGCTGCATCGGAGCCATAGAACCAGGTCAGCAGAGCTGCTCTAGAGCCTAAGAACCAGGTCAGTAGAGCTGCTTTAGAACCAGAGAAGCAGGTCAGGAGAGCCCCTTTAGAGCCAGAGAACCAGGTCAGCAGAGCTGCTTTAGAGCCATAGAACCAGGTCAGCAGAGCTTCTTTAGAGCCATACAACCAGGTCAGCAGAGCTGCTTTAGAGCCAGAGAACCAGGTCAGCAGAGCTGCTTTAGAGCCAGAGAACCAGACAAGCAGAGCCGCTTTAGAGCAAGAGAACCAGGTCAGCAGAGCTGCTTTAGAGCCAGAGAACCAGATCAGCAGAGCTGCTTTAGAGGGAGAGAAACAGGTCAGCAGAGCTGCTTTAGAGGGAGAGAACCAGGTCAGCAGAGCTGCTCTAGAGCCGGAGAACCAGGTCAGCAGAGCTGCTTTAGAGCCAGAGAACCAGGTCAGCAGAGCTGCTTTAGAGCCAGAGAACCAGACAAGCAGAGCCGCTTTAGAGCCAGAGAACCAGGTCAGCAGAGCTGCTTTAGAGGGAGAGAACCAGGTCAGCAGAGCTGTTTTAGAGAGAGAGAACCAGGTCATCAGAGCTGCTCTAGAGCCAGAGAACCAGAGAACCAGGTCAGCAGAGCTGCTCTAGAGCTAGAGAACCAGGTCAGCAGAGCTGCTCTAGAGCCAGAGAACCAGGTCAGCAGAGCTGCTCTAGAGCCAGAGAACCAGGTCAGCAGAGCTGCTTTAGAGCCATAGAACCAGGTCAGCAGAGCTGTTGTAGAGCCAGAGAACGAGGTCAGCAGAGCTGCTCTAGAGCCTAAGAACCAGGTCTGCAGAGCCGTTGTAGAGCCAGAGAACCAGGTCAGCAGATTCGCTTTAGAACCAGAGAACCAGGTCAGCAGAGCTGCTTTAGAGGCAGTGAACCAGGTCAGCAGAGCGCTTTAGAATCGTATAACCAGATCAGCAGAGCCGCTTTAGAGCCAGAGAACCAGGTCAGCAAAGATGCTTTAGAGCCAGAGAACCAGGTCAGCAGAGCTGCTCTAGAGGCTAAGAACCAAGTCAGCAGAGCTGCTCCAGAGGCAGAGAACCGGGTCAGCAGAGCTACTGAAGAGCCAGAGAACCAGGTCAGCAGAGCTGCTTTAGAGCCATAGAACCAGGTCAGCAGAGCTGCTTTAGAGCCATAGAACCAGGTCAGCAGAGCTGTTTAAGAGGCCGAGAACCAGGTCAGCAGAGCTGCTCTAGAGCCAGAGAACCAGTTCAGCAGAGCTGGTTTAGAGCCAGAGAACCAGGTCAGCAGAGCTGCTGTAGAGCCTTAGAACCAGGTCAGCAGAGCTGCTCTAGAGGCAGAGAACCGGGTCAGCAGAGCTACTGTAGAGGCAGAGAACCTGGTTAGCAGAGCTGCTTTGGAGCCATAGAACCAGGTCAGCAGAGCTGCTTTAGAGCCATAGAACCAGGTCAGCAGAGCTGTTTAAGTGCCAGAGAACCAGGTCAGCAGAGCTGCTGTAGAGCCATAGAACCAGGTCAGAAGAGCTGCCGTAGAGCCAGAGAACCAGAACAGCAGAGCTGCTTTAGAGCCATAGAACCAGGTCAGCAGAGCTTCTTTAGAGCCATACAACCAGGTCAGCAGAGCTGCTTTAGAGCCATAGAACCAGGCCAGCAGAGCTGCTTTAGAGCCTAAGCACCAGGTCAGCAGAGCTGCTCTAGGGCCAAAGCACCAGGTCAGCAGAGCCGCTTTAGAACCGTATAACCAGGTCAGCAGAGCTGCTTTAGAGCAAGAGAACCAGGTCAGCAAAGAAACTTTAGAGCCAGAGAACCAGGTCAGCAGAGCTGCTCTAGAGCCAGAGACCCAGGTCAGCAGAGCTGCTTTAGAGCCAGAGAACCAGGTCAGCAGAGCTGCTCTAGAGCCTAAGAACCAGGTCAGTAGAGCTGCGTTAGTACCAGAGAAGCAGGTCAGCAGAGCCGCTTTAGAGCCAGAGAACCAGGTCAGCAGAGCCGCTTTAGAGCCAGAGAACCAGGCCAGCAGAGCTGCTCTATAGCCTAAGCACCAGGTCAGCAGACCTGCTCTAGAGCCAGAGAACCAGGTCAGCAGAGCTGCTTTAGAACGGTAGAACCAGGACAGCAGAGACGCTTTAGAGCCAGAGAACCAGGTCAGCAAAGATGCTTTAGAGCCAGAGAACCAGGTCAGCAGAGCTGCTCTAGAGCTAGAGAACCAGGTCAGCAGAGCTGCTCTAGAGCCAGAGAACCAGGTCAGCAGAGCCGTTGTAGAGCCAGAGAACCAGGTCAGCAGATTCGCTTTAGAACCAGAGAACCAGGTCAGCAGAGCTGCTTTAGAGGCAGTGAACCAGGTCAGCAGAGCGCTTTAGAACCGTATAACCAGATCAGCAGAGCCGCTTTAGAGCCAGAGAACCAGGTCAGCAAAGATGCTTTAGAGCCAGAGAACCAGGTCAGCAGAGCTGCTCTAGAGGCTAAGAACCAAGTCAGCAGAGCTGCTCCAGAGGCAGAGAACCGGGTCAGCAGAGCTACTGAAGAGCCAGAGAACCAGGTCAGCAGAGCTGCTTTAGAGCCATAGAACCAGGTCAGCAGAGCTGCTTTAGAGCCATAGAACCAGGTCAGCAGAGCTGTTTAAGAGGCCGAGAACCAGGTCAGCAGAGCTGCTCTAGAGCCAGAGAACCAGTTCAGCAGAGCTGGTTTAGAGCCAGAGAACCAGGTCAGCAGAGCTGCTGTAGAGCCTCAGAACCAGGTCAGCAGAGCTGCTCTAGAGGCAGAGAACCGGGTCAGCAGAGCTAATGTAGAGGCAGAGAAGCTGGTTAGCAGAGCTGCTTTGGAGCCATAGAACCAGGTCAGCAGAGCTGCTTTAGAGCCATAGAACCAGGTCAGCAGAGCTGTTTAAGTGCCAGAGAACCAGGTCAGCAGAGCTGCTGTAGAGCCATAGAACCAGGTCAGAAGAGCTGCCGTAGAGCCAGAGAACCAGAACAGCAGAGCTGCTTTAGAGCCATAGAACCAGGTCAGCAGAGCTTCTTTAGAGCCATACAACCAGGTCAGCAGAGCTGCTTTAGAGCCATAGAACCAGGCCAGCAGAGCTGCTTTAGAGCCTAAGCACCAGGTCAGCAGAGCTGCTCTAGGGCCAAAGCACCAGGTCAGCAGAGCCGCTTTAGAACCGTATAACCAGGTCAGCAGAGCTGCTTTAGAGTAAGAGAACCAGGTCAGCAAAGAAACTTTAGAGCCAGAGAACCAGGTCAGCAGAGCTGCTCTAGAGCCAGAGACCCAGGTCAGCAGAGCTGCTTTAGAGCCAGAGAACCAGGTCAGCAGAGCTGCTCTAGAGCCTAAGAACCAGGTCAGTAGAGCTGCTTTAGTACCAGAGAAGCAGGTCAGCAGAGCCGCTTTAGAGCCAGAGAACCAGGTCAGCAGAGCCGCTTTAGAGCCAGAGAACCAGGCCAGCAGAGCTGCTCTATAGCCTAAGCACCAGGTCAGCAGACCTGCTCTAGAGCCAGAGAACCAGGTCAGCAGAGCTGCTTTAGAACGGTAGAACCAGGACAGCAGAGACGCTTTAGAGCCAGAGAACCAGGTCAGCAAAGATGCTTTAGAGCCAGAGAACCAGGTCAGCAGAGCTGCTCTAGAGCTAGAGAACCAGGTCAGCAGAGCTGCTCTAGAGCCAGAGAACCAGGTCAGCAGAGCTGCTCTAGAGCCAGAGAACCAGGTCAGTAGAGCTGCTTTAGAGCCATAGAACCAGGTCAGCAGAGCTGTTGTAGAGCCAGAGAACCAGGTCAGCAGAGCTGCTCTAGAGCCTAAGAACCAGGTCTTCAGAGCCGTTGTAGAGCCAGAGAACCAGGTCAGCAGAGTCGCTTTAGAACCAGAGAACCAGGTCAGCAGAGCTGCTTTAGAGGCAGTGAACCAGGTCAGCAGAGCGCTTTAGAACCGTATAACCAGATCAGCAGAGCCGCTTTAGAGCCAGAGCACCAGGTCAGCAAAGATGCTTTAGAGCCAGAGAACCAGGTCAGCAGAGCTGCTCTAGAGGCTAAGAACCAAGTCAGCAGAGCTGCTCCAGAGGCAGAGAACCGGGTCAGCAGAGCTACTGAAGAGCCAGAGAAGCAGGTCAGCAGAGCTGCTTTAGAGCCATAGAACCAGGTCAGCAGAGCTGCTTTAGAGCTATAGAACCAGGTCAGCAGAGCTGTTTAAGAGGCCGAGAACCAGGTCAGCAGAGCTGCTCTAGAGCCAGAGAACCAGTTCAGCAGAGCTGGTTTAGAGCCAGAGAACCAGGTCAGCAGAGCTGCTGTAGAGCCTAAGAACCAGGTCAGCAGAGCTGCTCTAGAGGCAGAGAACCGGGTCAGCAGAGCTACTGTAGAGGCAGAGAACCTGGTTAG
This sequence comes from Triturus cristatus, assembly GCF_964204655.1. Lineage (NCBI taxonomy): Eukaryota > Metazoa > Chordata > Amphibia > Caudata > Salamandridae > Triturus > Triturus cristatus. The sequence goes on from NW_028187738.1 coordinate 71,399, forward strand.
CAGAGCTGTTTTGGAGCCATAGAACCAGGTCAGCAGAGCTGCTTTAGAGCCATAGAACCAGGTCAGCAGAGCTGTTTAAGAGCCAGAGAACCAGGTCAGCAGAGCTGCTGTAGAGCCATAGAACCAGGTCAGCAGAGCTGCCGTAGAGCCAGAGAACCAGAACAGCAGAGCTGCTTTAGAGCCATATAACCAGGTCAGCAGAGCTTCTTTAGAGCCATACAACCAGGTCAGCAGAGCTGCTTTAGAGCCATAGAACCAGGCCAGCAGAGCTGCTTTAGAGCCTAAGCACCAGGTCAGCAGAGCTGCTCTAGGGCCAAAGCACCAGGTCAGCAGAGTCGCTTTAGAACCGTATAACCAGGTCAGCAGAGCTGCTTTAGAGCAAGAGAACCAGGTCAGCAAAGAAACTTTAGAGCCAGAGAACCAGGTCAGCAGAGCTGCTCTAGAGCCAGAGACCCAGGTCAGCAGAGCTGCTTTAGAGCCAGAGAACCAGGTCAGCAGAGCTGCTCTAGAGCCTAAGAACCAGGTCAGTAGAGCTGCTTTAGAACCAGAGAAGCAGGTCAGCAGAGCCGCTTTAGAGCCAGAGAACCAGGTCAGCAGAGCCGCTTTAGAGCCAGAGAACCAGGTCAGCAGAGCTGCTTTAGAACGGTAGAACCAGGACAGCAGAGCCACTTTAGAGCCAGAGAACCAGGTCAGCAAAGATGCTTTAGAGCCAGAGAACCAGGTCAGCAGAGCTGCTTTAGAGCCAGAGAACCAGACAAGCAGAGCCGCTTTAGAGCCAGAGAACCAGGTCAGCAGAGTTGCTTTAGAGGGAGAGAACCAGGTCAGCAGAGCTGTTTTAGAGAGAGAGAACCAGGTCATCAGAGCTGCTCTAGAGCCAGAGAACCAGGTCAGCAGAGCTGCTCTAGAGCTAGAGAACCAGGTCAGCAGAGCTGCTCTAGAGCCAGAGCACCAGGTCAGCAGAGCTGCTCTAGAGCCAGAGAACCAGGTCAGCAGAGCTGCTTTAGAGCCATAGAACCAGGTCAGCAGAGCTGCTCTAGAGTCTAAGAACCAAGTCAGCAGAGCTGCTCCAGAGGCAGAGAACCGGGTCAGCAGAGCTACTGAAGAGCCAGAGAACCAGGTCAGCAGAGCTGCTTTAGAGCCATAGAACCAGGTCAGCAGAGCTGCTTTAGAGCCATAGAACAAGGTCAGCAGAGCTGCTTTAGAGCCATAGAACCAGGTCAGCAGAGCTGTTTAAGAGCCAGAGAACCAGGTCAGCAGAGCTGCTGTAGAGCCATAGAACCAGGTCAGCAGAGCTGCCGTAGAGCCAGAGAACCAGAACAGCAGAGCTGCTTTAGAGCCATATAACCAGGTCAGCAGAGCTTCTTTAGAGCCATACAACCAGGTCAGCAGAGCTGCTTTAAAGCCATAGAACCAGGCCAGCAGAGCTGCTTTAGAGCCTAACCACCAGGTCAGCAGAACTGCTCTAGAGCCAGAGAATCAGGTCAGCAGAGCTGCTTTAGAGCCATAGAACCAGACCAGCAGAGCTGCTCTAGAGCCTAAGCACCAGGTCAGCAGAGCTGCTCTAAAGCCAGAGAACCAGGTCAGCAGAGCTGCTTTAGAGCCAGAGAACCAGACAAGCAGAGCCGCTTTAGAGCCAGAGAACCAGGTCAGCAGAGCTGCTTTAGAGCCAGAGAACCAGGTCAGCAGAGCCGCTTTAGAGCCAGAGAACCAGGTCAGCAGAGCTGCTTTAGAGGGAGAGAACCAGGTCAGCAGAGCTGCTTTAGAGCCAGATAACCAGGTCAGCAGAGCTGCTCTAGAGCTAGAGAAGCAGGTCAGAAGAGCTGCTATAGAGCCTAACCACCAGGTCAGCAGAACTGCTCTAGAGCCAGAGAATCAGGTCAGCAGAGCTGCTTTAGAGCCAGAGAACCAGGTCAGCAGAGCTGCTCTATAGCCTAAGCACCAGGTCAGCAGACCTGCTCTAGAGCCAGAGAACCAGGTCAGCAGAGCTGCTTTAGAACGGTAGAACCAGGACAGCAGAGCCGCTTTAGAGCCAGAGAACCAGGTCAGCAAAGATGCTTTAGAGCCAGAGAACCAGGTCAGCAGAGCTGCTCTAGAGCCTAAGAACCAGGTCAGCAGAGCTGCTCTAGAGGCAGAGAACATGGTCAGCAGAGCTACTGTAGAGCCAGAGAACCAGGTCAGCAGAGCTGCATCAGAGCCATAGAACCAGGTCAGCAGAGCTGTTCTAGAGCCTAAGAACCAGGTCAGTAGAGCTGCTTTAGAACCAGAGAAGCAGGTCAGCAGAACCGCTTTAGAGCCAGAGAACCAGGTCAGCAGAGCCGATTTAGAGCCAGAGAACCAGGTCAGTAGAGCCGCTTTAGAGCCAGAGAACCAGGTCAGCAGAGCTGCTCTATAGCCTAAGCACCAGGTCAACAGACCTGCTCTATAGCCAGAGAACCAGGTCAGCAGAGCTGCTTTAGAGCCAGAGAACCAGGTCAGCAGAGCCGCTTTAGAGCCAGAGAACCAGGTCAGCAGAGCAGCTTTAGAGGGAGAGAACCAGGTCAGCAGAGCTGCTTTAGAGGGAGAGAACCAGGTCAGCAGAGCTGGTCTAGAGCCAGAGAACCAGGTCAGCAGAGCTGCTCTAGAGCCAGAGAACCAGGTCAGCAGAGCTGCTTTAGAACGGTAGAACCAGGGCAGCAGAGCCGCTTTAGAGCCAGAGAACCAGGTCAGCAAAGGTGCTTTAGAGCCAGAGAACCAGGTCAGCAGAGCTGCTCTAGAGCCTAAGAACCAGGTCAGCAGAGCTGCTCTAGAGGCAGAGAACAAGGTCAGCAGAACTACTGTAGAGCCAGAGAACCAGGTCAGCAGAGCTGCATCAGAGCCATAGAACCAGGTCAGCAGAGCTGCTCTAGAGCCTTAGAACCAGGTCAGTAGAGCTGCTTTAGAACCAGGTCAGCAGAGCCGCTTTAGAGCCAGAGAACCAGGTCAGCGGAGCCGATTTAGAGCCAGAGAACCAGGTCAGTAGAGCCGCTTTAGAGCCAGAGAACCAGGTCAGCAGAGCTGCTCTTTGGCCTAAGCACCAGGTCAGCAGACCTGCTCTATAGCCAGAGAACCAGGTCAGCAGAGCTGCTTTAGAGCCAGAGAACCAGGTCAGCAGAGCCGCGTTAGAGCCAGGAACCAGGTCAGCAGAGCAGCTTTAGAGGGAGAGAACCAGGTCAGCAGAGCTGCTTTAGAGGGAGAGAACCAGGTCAGCAGAGCTGCTCTAGAGCCAGAGAACCAGGTCAGCAGAGCTGCTCTAGAGCCAGAGAACCAGGTCAGCAGAGCTGCTCTAGAGCCAGAGAACAAGGTCAGCAGAGCTGCTCTAGAGCCAGAGAAGAAGGTCCGCAGAGTTGTTTTAGAGCCAGAGATCCAGGTCAGCAGAGCCGCTTTAGAACCAGAGAACCAGGTCAGCAGATCTGCTTTAGAGCCAGTGAACCAGGTCAGCAGAGCTGCTTTAGAACGGTAGAACCAGGACAGCAGAGCCGCTTTAGAGCCAGAGAACCGGGTCAGCAGAGCTGCTCTAGAGCCTAAGAACCAGGTCAGCAGAGCTGCTCTAGACGCAGAAAACAAGGTCAGCAGAGCTACTGTAGTGCCAGAGAACCAGGTCAGCAGAGCTGCATCAGAGCCATAGAAACAGGACAGCAGAGCTGCTTTAGAGCAGTAGAACCAGGCCAGCAGCTCCGTTTAAGAGCCAGAGAACCAGGTCATCAGAGCTGTTGTAGAGCCAGAGAACCAGGTCTGCAGAGCTGCTTTAGAGCCAGAGAACCAGGTTAGCAGAGCCATTGTAGAGCCAGAGAACCAGGTCACCAGAACTGCTGTAGAGCCAGAGAACCAGGTCAGCAGAGCTGCTGTAGAGCCAGAGATACCAGGTCAGCAGAGCTGCATTAGAGGGAGAGAACCAGGTCAGCAGAGCTGCTTTTGAGCCAGAGAACCAAGTCAGCAGAGCTGCTATAGAGGGAGAGAACCAGGTCAGCAGAGCTGCTCTAGAGCCAGAGACCCAGGTCAGCAGAGCTGCTTTAGAGCCATAGAACCAGGTCAGCGGAGCTGCTTTAGAGCCAGAGAACCAGGTCAGCAGAACCGTTGTAGGGCCAGAGAACCAGGTCAGCAGAGGTGCTCTAGAGCCAGAGAACCAGGTCAGCAGAGCTGCTTTAGAGGGAGAGAACCAGGTCAGCAGAGCTGCTCTAGAGCCAGAGAACCAGGTCAGCAGAGCTGCTCTAGAGCTAGAGAACCAGGTCAGCAGAGCTGCTCTAGAGCCAGAGAACCAGGTCAGCAGAGCTGCTCTAGAGCCAGAGAACCAGGTCAGCAGAGCTGCTTTAGAGCCTAAGAACCAGGTCAGCAGAGCTGTTGTAGAGCCAGAGAACCAGGTCAGCAAAGCTGCTCTAGAGCCTAAGAACCAGGTCTGCAGAGCCGTTGTAGAGCCAGAGAACCAGGTCAGCAGAGTCGCTTTAGAACCAGAGAACCAGGTCAGCAGAGCTGCTTTAGAGGCAGTGAACCAGGTCAGCAGAGCACTTTAGAACTGTATAACGAGGTCAGCAGAGCCGCTTTAGAGCCAGAGAACCAGGTCAGCAAAGATGCTTTAGAGCCAGAGAACCAGGTCAGCAGAGCTGCTCTAGAGGCTAAGAACCAAGTCAGCAGAGCTGCTCCAGAGGCAGAGAACAGGGTCAGCAGAGCTACTGAAGAGCCAGAGAACCAGGTCAGCAGAGCTGCTTTAGAGCCATAGAACCAGGTCAGCAGAGCTGCTCTAGAGCCAGAGAACCAGTTCAGCAGAGCTGGTTTAGAGCCTCAGAACCAGGTCAGCAGAGCTGCTCTAGAGGCAGAGAACCGGGTCAGCAGAGCTACTGTAGAGGCAGAGAACCTGGTTAGCAGAGCTGCTTTAGAGCCATAGAACCAGGTCAGCAGAGCTGTTTAAGAGCCAGAGAACCAGGTCAGCAGAGCTGCTGTAGAGCCATAGAACCAGGTCAGCAGAGCTGCCGTAGAGCCAGAGAACCAGAACAGCAGAGCTGCTTTAGAGCTATAGAACCAGGTCAGCAGAGCTTCTTTAGAGCCATACAACCAGGTCAGCAGAGCTGCTTTAGAGCCATAGAACCAGGCCAGCAGAGCTGCTTTAGAGCCTAAGCACCAGGTCAGCAGAGCTGCTCTAGAGCCAGAGCACCAGGTCAGCAGAGCCGCTTTAGAACCGTATAACCAGGTCAGCAGAGCCGCTTTAGAGTAAGAGAACCAGGTCAGCAAAGACACTTTAGAGCCAGAGAACCAGGTCAGCAGAGCTGCTCTAGAGCCAGAGACCCAGGTCAGCAGAGCTGCTTTAGAGCCAGAGAACCATGTCAGCAGAGCTGCTCTAGAGCCTAAGAACCAGGTCAGTAGAGCTGCTTTAGACGCAGAAAACAAGGTCAGCAGAGCTACTGTAGTGCCAGAGAACCAGGTCAGCAGAGCTGCATCAGAGCCATAGAAACAGGACAGCAGAGCTGCTTTAGAGCAGTAGAACCAGGCCAGCAGCACCGTTTAAGAGCCAGAGAACCAGGTCATCAGAGCTGTTGTAGAGCCAGAGAACCAGGTCAGCAGAGCTGCTTTAGAGCCAGAGAACCAGGTTAGCAGAGCCATTGTAGAGCCAGAGAACCAGGTCACCAGAACTGCTGTAGAGCCAGAGAACCAGGTCAGCAGAGCTGCTGTAGAGCCAGAGATACCAGGTCAGCAGAGCTGCATTAGAGGGAGAGAACCAGGTCAGCAGAGCTGCTTTTGAGCCAGAGAACCAAGTCAGCAGAGCTGCTATAGAGGGAGAGAACCAGGTCAGCAGAGCTGCTCTAGAGCCAGAGACCCAGGTCAGCAGAGCTGCTTTAGAGCCATAGAACCAGGTCAGCAGAGCTGCTTTAGAGCCAGAGAACCAGGTCAGCAGAACCGTTGTAGGGCCAGAGAACCAGGTCAGCAGAGGTGCTCTAGAGCCAGAGAACCAGGTCAGCAGAGCTGCTTTAGAGGGAGAGAACCAGGTCAGCAGAGCTGCTCTAGAGCCAGAGAACCAGGTCAGCAGAGCTGCTCTAGAGCTAGAGAACCAGGTCAGCAGAGCTGCTCTAGAGCCAGAGAACCAGGTCAGCAGAGCTGCTCTAGAGCCAGAGAACCAGGTCAGCAGAGCTGCTTTAGAGCCATAGAACCAGGTCAGCAGAGCTGTTGTAGAGCCAGAGAACCAGGTCAGCAAAGCTGCTCTAGAGCCTAAGAACCAGGTCTGCAGAGCCGTTGTAGAGCCAGAGAACCAGGTCAGCAGAGTCGCTTTAGAACCAGAGAACCAGGTCAGCAGAGCTGCTTTAGAGGCAGTGAACCAGGTCAGCAGAGCACTTTAGAACTGTATAACGAGGTCAGCAGAGCCGCTTTAGAGCCAGAAAACCAGGTCAGCAAAGATGCTTTAGAGCCAGAGAACCAGGTCAGCAGAGCTGCTCTAGAGGCTAAGAACCAAGTCAGCAGAGCTGCTCCAGAGGCAGAGAACAGGGTCAGCAGAGCTACTGAAGAGCCAGAGAACCAGGTCAGCAGAGCTGCTTTAGAGCCATAGAACCAGGTCAGCAGAGCTGCTCTAGAGCCAGAGAACCGGGTCAGCAGAGCTACTGTAGAGGCAGAGAACCTGGTTAGCAGAGCTGCTTTAGAGCCATAGAACCAGGTCAGCAGAGCTGCTTTAGAGCCATAGAACCAGGTCAGCAGAGCTGTTTAAGAGCCAGAGAACCAGGTCAGCAGAGCTGCTGTAGAGCCATAGAACCAGGTCAGCAGAGCTGCCGTAGAGCCAGAGAACCAGAACAGTAGAGCTGCTTTAGAGCTATAGAACCAGGTCAGCAGAGCTTCTTTAGAGCCATACAACCAGGTCAGCAGAGCTGCTTTAGAGCCATAGAACCAGGCCAGCAGAGCTGCTTTAGAGCCTAAGCACCAGGTCAGCAGAGCTGCTCTAGAGCCAGAGCACCAGGTCAGCAGAGCCGCTTTAGAACCGTATAACCAGGTCAGCAGAGCCGCTTTAGAGCAAGAGAACCAGGTCAGCAAAGACACTTTAGAGCCAGAGAACCAGGTCAGCAGAGCTGCTCTAGAGCCAGAGACCCAGGTCAGTAGAGCTGCTTTAGAGCCAGAGAACCATGTCAGCAGAGCTGCTCTAGAGCCTAAGAACCAGGTCAGTAGAGCTGCTTTAGAACCAGAGAAGCAGGTCAGCAGAGCCGCTTTAGAGCCAGAGAACCAGTTCAGCAGAGCCGCTTTAGAGCCAGAGAACCAGGTCAGTAGAGCCGCTTTAGAGCCAGAGAACCAGGTCAGCAGAGCTACTCTATAGCCCAAGCACCAGGTCAGCAGACCTGCTCTAGAGCCAGAGAACCAGGTCAGCAGAGCTGCTTTAGAACGGTAGAACCAGGACAGCAGAGCCACTTTAGAGCCAGAGAACCAGGTCAGCAAAGATGCTTTAGAGCCAGAGAACCAGGTCAGCAGAGCTGCTCTAGAGCCTAAGAACCAGGTCAGCAGAGCTGCTCTAGAGACAGAGAACAAGGTCAGCAGAGCTACTGTAGAGCCAGAGAACCAAGTCAGCAGAGCTGCATCAGAGCCATAGAACCAGGTCAGCAGAGCTGCTCTAGAGCCTAAGAACCAGGTCAGTAGAGCTGCTTTAGAACCAGAGAAGCAGGTCAGGAGAGCCCCTTTAGAGCCAGAGAACCAGGTCAGCAGAGCTGCTTTAGAGCCATAGAACCAGGTCAGCAGAGCTTCTTTAGAGCCATACAACCAGGTCAGCAGAGCTGCTTTAGAGCCAGAGAACCAGGTCAGCAGAGCTGCTTTAGAGCCAGAGAACCAGACAAGCAGAGCCGCTTTAGAGCCAGAGAACCAGGTCAGCAGAGCTGCTTTAGAGCCAGAGAACCAGACAAGCAGAGCCGCTTTAGAGCCAGAGAACCAGGTCAGCAGAGCTGCTTTAGAGGGAGAGAACCAGGTCAGCAGAGCTGCTTTAGAGGGAGAGAACCAGGTCAGCAGAGCTGCTCTAGAGCCGGAGAACCAGGTCAGCAGAGCTGCTTTAGAGCCAGAGAACCAGGTCAGCAGAGCTGCTTTAGAGCCAGAGAACCAGACAAGCAGAGCCGCTTTAGAGCCAGAGAACCAGGTCAGCAGAGCTGCTTTAGAGCCAGAGAACCAGGTCAGCAGAGCTGTTTTAGAGAGAGAGAACCAGGTCATCAGAGCTGCTCTAGAGCCAGAGAACCAGAGAACCAGGTCAGCAGAGCTGCTCTAGAGCTAGAGAACCAGGTCAGCAGAGCTTCTCTAGAGCCAGAGAACCAGGTCAGCAGAGCTGCTCTAGAGCCAAAGAACCAGGTCAGCAGAGCTGCTTTAGAGCCATAGAACCAGGTCAGCAGAGCTGTTGTAGAGCCAGAGAACGAGGTCGGCAGAGCTGCTCTAGAGCCTAAGAACCAGGTCTGCAGAGCCGTTGTAGAGCCAGAGAACCAGGTCAGCAGATTCGCTTTAGAACCAGAGAACCAGGTCAGCAGAGCTGCTTTAGAGGCAGTGAACCAGGTCAGCAGAGCGCTTTAGAACCGTATAACCAGATCAGCAGAGCCGCTTTAGAGCCAGAGAACCAGGTCAGCAAAGATGCTTTAGAGCCAGAGAACCAGGTCAGCAGAGCTGCTCTAGAGGCTAAGAACCAAGTCAGCAGAGCTGCTCCAGAGGCAGAGAACCGGGTCAGCAGAGCTACTGAAGAGCCAGAGAACCAGGTCAGCAGAGCTGCTTTAGAGCCATAGAACCAGGTCAGCAGAGCTGCTTTAGAGCCATAGAACCAGGTCAGCAGAGCTGTTTAAGAGGCCAAGAACCAGGTCAGCAGAGCTGCTCTAGAGCCAGAGAACCAGTTCAGCAGAGCTGGTTTAGAACCAGAGAACCAGGTCAGCAGAGCTGCTGTAGAGCCTCAGAACAAGGTCAGCAGAGCTGCTCTAGAGGCAGAGAACCGGGTCAGCAGAGCTACTGTAGAGGCAGAGAACCTGGTTAGCAGAGCTGCTTTGGAGCCATAGAACCAGGTCAGCAGAGCTGCTTTAGAGCCATAGAACCAGGTCAGCAGAGCTGTTTAAGTGCCAGAGAACCAGGTCAGCAGAGCTGCTGTAGAGCCATAGAACCAGGTCAGAAGAGCTGCCGTAGAGCCAGAGAACCAGAACAGCAGAGCTGCTTTAGAGCCATAGAACCAGGTCAGCAGAGCTTCTTTAGAGCCATACAACCAGGTCAGCAGAGCTGCTTTAGAGCCATAGAACCAGGCCAGCAGAGCTGCTTTAGAGCCTAATCACCAGGTCAGCAGAGCTGCTCTAGGGCCAAAGCACCAGGTCAGCAGAGCCGCTTTAGAACCGTATAACCAGGTCAGCAGAGCTGCTTTAGAGCAAGAGAACCAGGTCAGCAAAGAAACTTTAGAGCCAGAGAACCAGGTCAGCAGAGCTGCTCTAGAGCCAGAGACCCAGTTCAGCAGAGCTGCTTTAGAGCCAGAGAACCAGGTCAGCAGAGCTGCTCTAGAGCCTAAGAACCAGGTCAGTAGAGCTGCTTTAGTACCAGAGAAGCAGGTCAGCAGAGCCGCTTTAGAGCCAGAGAACCAGGTCAGCAGAGCCGCTTTAGAGCCAGAGAACCAGGCCAGCAGAGCTGCTCTATAGCCTAAGCACCAGGTCAGCAGACCTGCTCTAGAGCCAGAGAACCAGGTCATCAGAGCTGCTTTAGAACGGTAGAACCAGGACAGCAGAGACGCTTTAGAGCCAGAGAACCAGGTCAGCAAAGATGCTTTAGAGCCAGAGAACCAGGTCAGCAGAGCTGCTCTAGAGCTAGAGAACCAGGTCAGTAGAGCTGCTCTAGAGCCAGAGAACCAGGTCAGCAGAGCTGCTCTAGAGCCAGAGAACCAGGTCAGCAGAGCTGCTTTAGAGCCATAGAACCAGGTCAACAGAGCTGTTGTAGAGCCAGAGAACCAGGTCAGCAGAGCTGCTCTAGAGCCTAAGAACCAGGTCTTCAGAGCCGTTGTAGAGCCAGAGAACCAGGTCAGCAGAGTCGCTTTAGAACCAGAGAACCAGGTCAGCAGAGCTGCTTTAGAGGCAGTGAACCAGGTCAGCAGAGCGCTTTAGAACCGTATAACCAGATCAGCAGAGCCGCTTTAGAGCCAGAGAACCAGGTCAGCAAAGATGCTTTAGAGCCAGAGAACCAGGTCAGCAGAGCTGCTCTAGAGGCTAAGAACCAAGTCAGCAGAGCTGCTCCAGAGGCAGAGAACCGGGTCAGCAGAGCTACTGAAGAGCCAGAGAACCAGGTCAGCAGAGCTGCTTTAGAGCCATAGAACCAGGTCAGCAGAGCTGCTTTAGAGCTATAGAACCAGGTCAGCAGAGCTGTTTAAGAGGCCGAGAACCAGGTCAGCAGAGCTGCTCTAGAGCCAGAGAACCAGTTCAGCAGAGCTGGTTTAGAGCCAGAGAACCAGGTCAGCAGAGCTGCTGTAGAGCCTCAGAACCAGGTCAGCAGAGCTGCTCTAGAGGCAGAGAACCGGGTCAGCAGAGCTACTGTAGAGGCAGAGAACCTGGTTAGCAGAGCTGTTTTGGAGCCATAGAACCAGACCAGCAGAGCTGCTTTAGAGCCATAGAACCAGGTCAGCAGAGCTTTTTAAGAGCCAGAGAACCAGGTCAGCAGAGCAGCTGTAGAGCCATAGAACCAGGTCAGCAGAGCTGCCGTAGAGCCAGAGAACCAGAACAGCAGAGCTGCTTTAGAGCCATATAACCAGGTCAGCAGAGCTTCTTTAGAGCCATACAACCAGGTCAGCAGAGCTGCTTTAAAGCCATAGAACCAGGCCAGCAGAGCTGCTTTAGAGCCTAAGCACCAGGTCAGCAGAGCTGCTCTAGGGCCAGAGCACCAGGTCAGCAGAGCCGTTTAAGAACCGTATAACCAGGTCAGCAGAGCTGCTTTAGAGCAAGAGAACCAGGTCAGCAAAGAAACTTTAGAGCCAGAGAACCAGGTCAGCAGAGCTGCTCTAGAGCCAGAGACCCAGGTCAGCAGAGCTGCTTTAGAGCCAGAGAACCAGGTCAGCAGAGCTGCTCTAGAGCCTAAGAACCAGGTCAGTAGAGCTGCTTTAGAACCAGAGAAGCAGGTCAGCAGAGCCGCTTTAGAGCCAGAGAACCAGGTCAGCAGAGCTGCTCTATAGCCTAAGCACCAGGTCAGCAGACCTGCTCTAGAGCCAGAGAACCAGGTCAGCAGAGCTGCTTTAGAACGGTAGAACCAGGACAGCAGAGACGCTTTAGAGCCAGAGAACCAGGTCAGCAAAGATGCTTTAGAGCCAGAGAACCAGGTCAGCAGAGCTGCTCTAAAGCCTAAGAACCAGGTCAGCAGAGCTGCTCTAGAGGCAGAGAACAAGTTCAGCAGAGCTACTGTAGAGCCAGAGAACCAAGTCAGCAGAGCTGCATCAGAGACATAGAACCAGGTCAGCAGAGCTGCTCTAGAGCCCAAGAACCAGGTCAGTAGAGCTGCTTTAGAACCAGAGAAGCAGGTCAGCAGAGCTTCTTTAGAGCCATACAACCAGGTCAGCAGAGCTGCTTTAGAGCCATAGAACCAGGCCAGCAGAGCTGCTCTAGAGCCTAAGCATCAGGTCAGCAGAGCTGCTCTAAAGCCAGAGAATCAGGTCAGCAGAGCTGCTTTAGTGCCAGAGAACCAGACAAGCAGCGCCGCTTTAGAGCCAGAGAACCAGGTCAGCAGAGCTGCTTTAGAGCCAGAGAACCAGGTCAGCAGAGCCGCTTTAGAGCCAGAGAACCAGGTCAGCAGAGCTGCTTTAGAGGGAGAGAACCAGGTCAGCAGAGCTGCTTTAGAGCCAGATAACCAGGTCAGCAGAGCTGCTCTAGAGCTAGAGAAGCAGGTCAGAAGAGCTGCTCTAGAGCCTAACCACCAGGTCAGCAGAACTGCTCTAGAGCCAGAGAATCAGGTCAGCAGAGCTGCTTTAGAGCCATAGAACCAGGCCAGCAGAGCTGCTCTAGAGCCTAAGCACCAGGTCAGCAGAGCTGCTCTAAAGCCAGAGAACCAGGTCAGCAGAGCTGCTTTAGAGCCAGAGAACCAGACAAGCAGAGCCGCTTTAGAGCCAGAGAACCAGGTCAGCAAAGATGCTTTAGAGCCAGAGAACCAGGTCAGCAGAGCTGCTCTAGAGCCTAAGAACCAGGTCAGCAGAGCTGCTCTAGAGGCAGAGAACATGGTCAGCGGAGCTACTGTAGAGCCAGAGAACCAGGTCAGCAGAGCTGCATCAGAGCCATAGAACCAGGTCAGCAGAGCTGTTCTAGAGCCTAAGAACCAGGTCAGTGGAGCTGCTTTAGAACCAGAGAAGCAGGTCAGCAGAGCCGCTTTAGAGCCAGAGAACCAGGTCAGCAGAGCCGATTTAGAGCCAGAGAACCAGGTCAGTAGAGCCGCTTTAGAGCCAGAGAACCAGGTCAGCAGAGCTGCTCTATAGCCTAAGCACCAGGTCAACAGACCTGCTCTATAGCCAGAGAACCAGGTCAGCAGAGCTGCTTTAGAGCCAGAGAACCAGGTCAGCAGAGCCGATTTAGAGAGCTGCTCTAGAGCCTAAGAACCAGGTCAGCAGAGCTGCTCTAGAGGCAGAGAAGAAGGTCAGCAGAGCTGCTCTAGAGCCTTAGAACCAGGTCAGTAGAGCTGCTTTAGAACCAGGTCAGCAGAGCCGCTTTAGAGCCAGAGAACCAGGTCAGCGGAGCCGATTTAGAGCCAGAGAACCAGGTCAGTAGAGCCGCTTTAGAGCCAGAGAACCAGGTCAGCAGAGCTGCTCTATAGCCTAAGCACCAGGTCAGCAGACCTGCTCTATAGCCAGAGAACCAGGTCAGCAGAGCTGCTTTAGAGCCAGAGAACCAGGTCAGCAGAGCCGCTTTAGAGCCAGGAACCAGGTCAGCAGAGCAGCTTTAGAGGGAGAGAACCAGGTCAGCAGAGCTGCTTTAGAGGGAGAGAACCAGGTCAGCACAGCTGCTCTAGAGCCAGAGAACCAGGTCAGCAGAGCTGCTCTAGAGCCAGAGAACCAGGTCAGCAGAGCTGCTCTAGAGCCAGAGAACAAGGTCAGCAGAGCTGCTCTAGAGCCAGAGAAGAAGGTCAGCAGAGCTGTTTTAGAGCCAGAGATCCAGGTCAGCAGAGCCGCTTTAGAACCAGAGAACCAGGTCAGCAGATCTGCTTTAGAGACAGTGAACCAGGTCAGCAGAGCTGCTTTAGAACGGTAGAACCAGGACAGCACAGCCGCTTTAGAGCCAAAGAACTAGGTCAGCAAAGATGCTTTAGAGCCAGAGAACCGGGTCAGCAGAGCTGCTCTAGAGCCTAAGAACCAGGTCAGCAGAGCTGCTCTAGACGCAGAGAACAAGGTCAGCAGAGCTACTGTAGTGCCAGAGAACCAGGTCAGCAGAGCTGCATCAGAGCCATAGAAACAGGACAGCAGAGCTGCTTTAGAGCAGTAGAACCAGGCCAGCAGCACCGTTTAAGAGCAAGAGAACCAGGTCAGTAGAGCCACTTTAGAGCCAGAGAACCAGGTCAGCAGAGCTGCTCTATAGCCTAAGCACCAGGTCAACAGACCTGCTCTATAGCCAGAGAACCAGGTCAGCAGAGCTGCTTTAGAGCCAGAGAACCAGGCCAGCAGAGCCGCTTTAGAGCCAGAGAACCAGGTCAGCAGAGCAGCTTTAGAGGGAGAGAACCAGGTCAGCAGAGCTGCTTTAGAGGGAGAGAACCAGGTCAGCAGAGCTGCTCTAGAGCCAGAGAACCAGGTCAGCAGAGCTGCTCTAGAGCCAGAGAACCAGGGCAGCAGAGCCGCTTTAGAGCCAGAGAACCAGGTCAGCAAAGATGCTTTAGAGCCAGAGAACCAGGTCAGCAGAGCTGCTCTAGAGCCTAAGAACCAGGTCAGCAGAGCTGCTCTAGAGGCAGAGAACAAGGTCAGCAGAACTACTGTAGAGCCAGAGAACCAGGTCAGCAGAGCTGCTCTAGAGCCTTAGAACCAGGTCAGTAGAGCTGCTTTAGAACCAGGTCAGCAGAGCCGCTTTAGAGCCAGAGAACCAGGTCAGCGGAGCCGATTTAGAGCCAGAGAACGAGGTCAGTAGAGCCACTTTAGAGCCAGAGAACCAGGTCAGCAGAGCTGCTCTATAGCCTAAGCACCAGGTCAGCAGACCTGCTCTATAGCCAGAGAACCAGGTCAGCAGAGCTGCTTTAGAGCCAGAGAACCAGGTCAGCAGAGCCGCTTTAGAGCCAGGAACCAGGTCAGCAGAGCAGCTTTAGAGGGAGAGAACCAGGTCAGCAGAGCTGCTTTAGAGGGAGAGAACCAGGTCAGCAGAGCTGCTCTAGAGCCAGAGAACCAGGTCAGCAGAGCTGCTCTAGAGCCAGAGAACCAGGTCAGCAGAGCTGCTCTAGAGCCAGAGAACAAGGTCAGCAGAGCTGCTCTAGAGCCAGAGAAGAAGGTCAGCAGAGCTGTTTTAGAGCCAGAGATCCAGGCCAGCAGAGCCGCTTTAGAACCAGAGAACCAGGTCAGCAGATCTGCTTTAGAGCCAGTGAACCAGGTCAGCAGAGCTGCTTTAGAACGGTAGAACCAGGACAGCAGAGCCGCTTTAGAGCCAAAGAACTAGGTCAGCAAAGATGCTTTAGAGCCAGAGAACCGGGTCAGCAGAGCTGCTCTAGAGCCTAAGAACCAGGTCAGCAGAGCTGCTCTAGACGCAGTGAACAAGGTCAGCAGAGCTACTGTAGTGCCAGAGAACCAGGTCAGCAGAGCTGCATCAGAGCCATAGAAACAGGACAGCAGAGCTGCTTTAGAGCAGTAGAACCAGGCCAGCAGCACCATTTAAGAGCCAGAGAATCAGGTCATCAGAGCTGTTGTAGAGCCAGAGAACCAGGTCAGCAGAGCTGCTTTAGAGCCAGAGAACCAGGTTAGCAGAGCCATTGTAGAGCCAGAGAACCAGGTCACCAGAACTGCTGTAGAGCCAGAGAACCAGGTCAGCAGAGCTGCTGTAGAGCCAGAGATACCAGGTCAGCAGAGCTGCATTAGAGGGAGAGAACCAGGTCAGCAGAGCTGCTTTTGAGCCAGAGAACCAAGTCAGCAGAGCTGCTATAGAGGGAGAGAACCAGGTCAGCAGAGCTGCTCTAGAGCCAGAGACCCAGGTCAGCAGAGCTGCTTTAGAGCCATAGAACCAGGTCAGCAGAGCTGCTTTAGAGCCAGAGAACCAGGTCAGCAGAACCGTTGTAGGGCCAGAGAACCAGGTCAGCAGAGGTGCTCTAGAGCCAGAGAACCAGGTCAGCAGAGCTGCTTTAGAGGGAGAGAACCAGGTCAGCAGAGCTGCTCTAGAGCCAGAGAACCAGGTCAGCAGAGCTGCTCTAGAGCTAGAGGACCAGGTCAGCAGAGCTGCTCTAGAGCCAGAGAACCAGGTCAGCAGAGCTGCTCTAGAGCCAGAGAACCAGATCAGCAGAGCTGCTTTAGAGCCATAGAACCAGGTCAGCAGAGCCAGAGAACCAGGTCAGCAGAGCTGCTCTAGAGCCTAAGAACCAGGTCTGCAGAGCCGTTGTAGAGCCAGAGAACCAGGTCAGCAGATTTGCTTTAGAACCAGAGAACCAGGTCAGCAGAGTCGCTTTAGAACCAGAGAACCAGGTCAGCAGAGCTGCTTTAGAGGCAGTGAACCAGGTCAGCAGAGCACTTTAGAACTGTATAACGAGGTCAGCAGAGCCGCTTTAGAGCCAGAGAACCAGGTCAGCAAAGATGCTTTAGAGCCAGAGAACCAGGTCAGCAGAGCTGCTCTAGAGGCTAAGAACCAAGTCAGCAGAGCTGCTCCAGAGGCAGAGAACCGGGTCAGCAGAGCTACTGAAGAGCCAGAGAACCAGGTCAGCAGAGCTGCTTTAGAGCCATAGAACCAGGTCAGCAGAGCTGTTTTAGAGCCATAGAACCAGGTCAGCAGAGCTGTATAAGCGGGGCCGAGAACCAGGTCAGCAGAGCTGCTCTAGAGCCAGAGAACCAGTTCAGCAGAGCTGGTTTAGAGCCAGAGAACCAGGTCAGCAGAGCTGCTGTAGAGCCTCAGAACCAGGTCAGCAGAGCTGCTCTAGAGGCAGAGAACCGGGTCAGCAGAGCTACTGTAGAGGCAGAGAACCTGGTTAGCAGAGCTGCTTTAGAGCCATAGAACCAGGTCAGCAGAGCTGCTTTAGAGCCATAGAACCAGGTCAGCAGAGCTGTTTAAGAGCCAGAGAACCAGGTCAGCAGAGCTGCTGTAGAGCCATAGAACCAGGTCAGCAGAGCTGCCGTAGAGCCAGAGAACCAGAACAGCAGAGCTGCTTTAGAGCCATAGAACCAGGTCAGCAGAGCTTCTTTAGAGCCATACAACCAGGTCAGCAGAGCTGCTTTAGAGCCATAGAACCAGGCCAGCAGAGCTGCTTTAGAGCCTAAGCACCAGGTCATCAGAGCTGCTCTAGGGCCAGAGCACCAGGTCAGCAGAGCCGCTTTAGAACCGTATAACCAGGTCAGCAGAGCCGCTTTAGAGCAAGAGAACCAGGTCAGCAAAGACACTTTAGAGCCAGAGAACCAGGTCAGCAGAGCTGCTCTAGAGCCAGAGACCAAGGTCAGCAGAGCTGCTTTAGAGCCAGAGAACCATGTCAGCAGAGCTGCTCTAGAGCCTAAGAACCAGGTCAGTAGAGCTGCTTTAGAACCAGAGATGCAGGTCAGCAGAGCCGCTTTAGAGCCAGAGAACCAGTTCAGCAGAGCCGCTTTAGAGCCAGAGAACCAGGTCAGTAGAGCCGCTTTAGAGCCAGAGAACCAGGTCAGCAGAGCTACTCTATAGCCTAAGCACCAGGTCAGCAGACCTGCTCTAGAGCCAGAGAACCAGGTCAGCAGAGCTGCTTTAGAACGGTAGAACCAGGACAGCAGAGCCGCTTTAGAGCCAGAGAACCAGGTCAGCAAATGTGCTTTAGAGCCAGAGAACCAGGTCAGCAGAGCTGCTCTAGAGCCTAAGAACCAGGTCAGCAGAGCTGCTCTAGAGACAGAGAACAAGGTCAGCAGAGCTACTGTAGAGCCAGAGAACCAAGTCAGCAGAGCTGCATCAGAGCCATAGAACCAGGTCAGCAGAGCTGCTCTAGAGCCTAAGAACCAGGTCAGTAGAGCTGCTTTAGAACAAGAGAAGCAGGTCAGGAGAGCCCCTTTAGAGCCAGAGAACCAGGTCAGCAGAGCTGCTTTAGAGCCATAGAACCAGGTCAGCAGAGCTTCTTTAGAGCCATACAACCAGGTCAGCAGAGCTGCTTTAGAGCCAGAGAACCAGGTCAGCAGAGCTGCTTTAGAGCCAGAGAACCAGACAAGCAGAGCCGCTTTAGAGCCAGAGAACCAGGTCAGCAGAGCTGCTTTAGAGCCAGAGAACCAGACAAGCAGAGCCGCTTTAGAGCCAGAGAACCAGGTCAGCAGAGCTGCTTTAGAGCCAGAGAACCAGACAAGCAGAGCCGCTTTAGAACCATATAACCAGATCAGCAGAGCCGCTTTAGAGCCAGAGAACAAGGTCAGCAAAGATGCTTTAGAGCCAGAGAACCAGGTCAGCAGAGCTGCTCTAGAGGCTAAGAACCAAGTCAGCAGAGCTGCTCCAGAGGCAGAGAACCGGGTCAGCAGAGCTACTGAAGAGCCAGAGAACCAGGTCAGCAGAGCTGCTTTAGAGCCATAGAACCAGGTCAGCAGAGCTGCTTTAGAGCCATAGAACTAGGTCAGCAGAGCTGTTTAAGAGGCCGAGAACCAGGTCAGCAGAGCTGCTCTAGAGCCAGAGAACCAGTTCAGCAGAGCTGGTTTAGAGCCAGAGAACCAGGTCAGCAGAGCTGCTGTAGAGCCTCAGAACCAGGTCAGCAGAGCTGCTCTAGAGGCAGAGAACCGGGTCAGCAGAGCAACTGTAGAGGCAGAGAACCTGGTTAGCAGAGCTGCTTTGGAGCCATAGAACCAGGTCAGCAGAGCTGCTTTAGAGCCATAGAACCAGGTCAGCAGAGCTATTTAAGTGCCAGAGAACCAGGTCAGCAGAGCTGCTGTAGAGCCATAGAACCAGGTCAGAAGAGCTGCCGTAGAGCCAGAGAACCAGAACAGCAGAGCTGCTTTAGAGCCATAGAACCAGGTCAGCAGAGCTGCTCTAGAGCCAGAGAACCAGGTCAGCAGAGCTGCTTTAGAGCCATAGAACCAGGTCAGCAGAGCTGTTGTAGAGCCAGAGAACGAGGTCAGCAGAGCTGCTCTAGAGCCTAAGAACCAGGTCTGCAGAGCCGTTGTAGAGCCAGAGAACCAGGTCAGCAGATTCGCTTTAGAACTAGAGAACCAGGTCAGCAGAGCTGCTTTAGAGGCAGTGAACCAGGTCAGCAGAGCGCTTTAGAACCATATAACCAGATCAGCAGAGCCGCTTTAGAGCCAGAGAACAAGGTCAGCAAAGATGCTTTAGAGCCAGAGAACCAGGTCAGCAGAGCTGCTCTAGAGGCTAAGAACCAAGTCAGCAGAGCTGCTCCAGAGGCAGAGAACCGGGTCAGCAGAGCTACTGAAGAGCCAGAGAACCAGGTCAGCAGAGCTGCTTTAGAGCCATAGAACCAGGTCAGCAGAGCTGCTTTAGAGCCATAGAACTAGGTCAGCAGAGCTGTTTAAGAGGCCGAGAACAAGGTCAGCAGAGCTGCTCTAGAGCCAGAGAACCAGTTCAGCAGAGCTGGTTTAGAGCCAGAGAACCAGGTCAGCAGAGCTGCTGTAGAGCCTCAGAACCAGGTCAGCAGAGCTGCTCTAGAGGCAGAGAACCGGGTCAGCAGAGCAACTGTAGAGGCAGAGAACCTGGTTAGCAGAGCTGCTTTGGAGCCATAGAACCAGGTCAGCAGAGCTGCTTTAGAGCCATAGAACCAGGTCAGCAGAGCTGTTTAAGTGCCAGAGAACCAGGTCAGCAGAGCTGCTGTAGAGCCATAGAACCAGGTCAGAAGAGCTGCCGTAGAGCCAGAGAACCAGAACAGCAGAGCTGCTTTAGAGCCATAGAACCAGGTCAGCAGAGCTTCTTTAGAGCCATACAACCAGGTCAGCAGAGCAGCTTTAGAGCCATAGAACCAGGCCAGCAGAGCTGCTTTAGAGCCTAAGCACCAGGTCAGCAGAGCTGCTCTAGGGCCAAAGCACCAGGTCAGCAGAGCCGCTTTAGAACCGTATAACCAGGTCAGCAGAGCTGCTTTAGAGCAAGAGAACCAGGTCAGCAAAGAAACTTTAGAGCCAGAGAACCAGGTCAGCAGAGCTGCTCTAGAGCCAGAGACCCAGGTCAGCAGAGCTGCTTTAGAGCCAGAGAACCAGGTCAGCAGAGCTGCTCTAGAGCCTAAGAACCAGGTCAGCAGAGCTGCTTTAGTACCAGAGAAGCAGGTCAGCAGAGCCGCTTTAGAGCAGGAGAACCAGAAGAGCAGAGCTGCTCTATAGCCTAAGCACCAGGTCAGCAGACCTGCTCTAGAGCCAGAGAACCAGGTCAGCAGAGCTGCTTTAGAACGGTAGAACCAGGACAGCAGAGACGCTTTAGAGCCAGAGAACCAGGTCAGCAAAGATGCTTTAGAGCCAGAGAACCAGGTCAGCAGAGCTGCTCTAGAGCTAGAGAACCAGGTCAGCAGAGCTGCTCTAGAGACAGAGAACCAGGTCAGCAGAGCTGCTCTAGAGCCAGAGAACCAGGTCAGCAGAGCTGCTTTAGAGCCATAGAACCAGGTCAGCAGAGCCGTTGTAGAGCCAGAGAACCAGGTCAGCAGAGTCGCTTTAGAACCAGAGAACCAGGTCAGCAGAGCTGCTTTAGAGGCAGTGAACCAGGTCAGCAGAGCGCTTTAGAACTGTATAATGAGGTCAGCAGAGCCGCTTTAGAGCCAGAGAACCAGGTCAGCAAAGATGCTTTAGAGCCAGAGAACCAGGTCAGCAGAGCTGCTCTAGAGGCTAAGAACCAAGTCAGCAGAGCTGCTCCAGAGGCAGAGAACCGGGTCAGCAGAGCTACTGAAGAACCAGAGAACCAGGTCAGCAGAGCTGCTTTAGAGCCATAGAACCAGGTCAGCAGAGCTGCTTTAGAGCCATAGAACCAGGTCAGCAGAGCTGTTTAAGGGGCCGAGAACCAGGTCAGCAGAGCTGCTCTAGAGCCAGAGAACCAGTTCAGCAGAGCTGGTTTAGAGCCAGAGAACCAGGTCAGCAGAGCTGCTGTAGAGCCTCAGAACCAGGTCAGCAGAGCTGCTCTAGAGGCAGAGAACCGGGTCAGCAGAGCTACTGTAGAGGCAGAGAACCTGGTTAGCAGAGCTGCTGTAGAGCCATAGAACCAGGTCAGCAGAGCTGCTTTAGAGCCATAGAACCAGGTCAGCAGAGCTGTTTAAGAGCCAGAGAACCAGGTCAGCAGAGCTGCTGTAGAGCCATAGAACCAGGTCAGCAGAGCTGCTGTAGAGCCAGAGAACCAGAACAGCAGAGCTGCTTTAGAGCCATAGAACCAGGTCAGCAGAGCTTCTTTAGAGCCATACAACCAGGTCAGAAGAGCTGCTTTAGAGCCATAGAACCAGTCCAGCAGAGCTGCTTAAGAGCCTAAGCACCAGGTCAGCAGAGCTGCTCTAGGGCCAGAGCACCAGGTCAGCAGAGCCGCTTTAGAACCGTATAACCAGGTCAGCAGAGCTGCTTTAGAGCAAACGAACCAGGTCTGCAAAGACACTTTAGAGCCAGAGAACCAGGTCAGCAGAGCTGCTCTAGAGCCAGAGATCCAGGTCAGCAGAGCTGCTTTAGAGCCAGAGAACCATGTCAGCAGAGCTGCTCTAGAGCCTAAGAACCAGGTCAGTAGAGCTGCTTTAGAACCAGAGAAGCAGGTCAGCAGAGCCGCTTTAGAGCCAGAGAACCAGGTCAGCAGAGCCGCTTTAGAGCCAGAGAACCAGGTCAGTAGAGCCGCTTTAGAGCCAGAGAACCAGGTCAGCAGAGCTACTCTATAGCCTAAGCACCAGGTCAGCAGACCTGCTCTAGAGCCAGAGAACCAGGTCAGCAGAGCTGCTTTAGAACGGTAGAACCAGGACAGCAGAGCCGCTTTAGAGCCAGAGAACCAGGTCAGCAAAGATGCTTTAGAGCCAGAGAACCAGGTCAGCAGAGGTGCTCTAGAGACAGAGAACAAGGACAGCAGAGCTACTGTAGAGCCAGAGAACCAAGTCAGCAGAGCTGCATCAGAGCCATAGAACCAGGTCAGCAGAGCTGCTCTAGAGCCTAATAACCAGGTCAGTAGAGCTGCTTTAGAACCAGAGAAGCAGGTCAGCAGAG
This sequence comes from Triturus cristatus, assembly GCF_964204655.1. Classification (NCBI taxonomy): domain Eukaryota; kingdom Metazoa; phylum Chordata; class Amphibia; order Caudata; family Salamandridae; genus Triturus; species Triturus cristatus. The sequence continues at coordinate 92,604 of NW_028187738.1, forward strand.
CCCCTTTAGAGCCAGAGAACCAGATCAGCAGAGCTGCTTTAGAGTCATAGAACCAGGCCAGCAGAGCTGCTTTAGAACCTAAGCACCAGGTCAGCAGAGCTGCTCTAGGGCCAGAGCACCAGGTCAGCAGAGCCGCTTTATAACTGTATAACCAGGTCAGCAGAGCCGCTTTAGAGCAAGAGAACCAGGTCAGCAAAGACACTTTAGAGCCAGAGAACCAGGTCAGCAGAGCTGCTCTAGAGCCAGAGACCCAGGTCAGCAGAGCTGCTTTAGAGCCAGAGAACCATGTCAGCAGAGCTGCTCTAGAGCCTAAGAACCAGGTCAGTAGAGCTACTTTAGAACCAGAGAAGCAGGGCAGCAGAGCTTCTTTAGAGCCAGAGAACCAGGTCAGCAGAGCTGCTCTAGAGCCAGAGACCCAGGTCAGCAGAGCCGCTTTAGAGCCAGAGAACCAGTTCAGCAGAGCCGCTTTAGAGCCAGAGAACCAGGTCAGTAGAGCCGCTTTAGAGCCAGAGAACCAGGTCATCAGAGCTACTCTATAGCCTAAGCACCAGGTCAGCAGACCTGCTCTAGAGCCAGAGAACCAGGTCAGCAGAGCTGCTTTAGAACGGTAGAACCAGGACAGCAGAGCCGCTTTAGAGCCAGAGAACCAGGTCAGCAAAGATGCTTTAGAGCCAGAGAACCAGGTCAGCAGAGCTGCTCTAGAGCCTAAGAACCAGGTCAGCAGAGCTGCTCTAGAGACAGAGAACAAGGTCAGCAGAGCTACTGTAGAGCCAGAGAACCAAGTCAGCAGATCTGCATCAGAGCTATAGAACCAGGTCAGCAGAGCTGCTCTAGAGCCTAAGAACCAGGTCAGTAGAGCTGCTTTAGAACCAGAGAAGCAGGTCAGAAGAGCCCCTTTAGAGCCAGAGAACCAGGTCAGCAGAGCTGCTTTAGAGCCATAGAACCAGGTCAGCAGAGCTTCTTTAGAGCCATACAACCAGGTCAGCAGAGCTGCTTTAGAGCCAGAGAACCAGGTCAGCAGAGCTGCTTTAGAGCCAGAGAACCAGACAAGCAGAGCCACTTTAGAGCCAGAGAACCAGGTCAGCAGAGCTGCTTTAGTGCCAGAGAACCAGACAAGCAGAGCCGCTTTAGAACCAGAGAACCAGGTCAGCAGAGCTGCTTTAGAGGGAGAGAACCAGGTCAGCAGAGCTGCTTTAGAGGGAGAGAACCAGGTCAGCAGAGCTGCTCTAGAGCTGGAGAACCAGGTCAGCAGAGCTGCTTTAGAGCCAGAGAACCAGGTCAGCAGAGCTGCTTTAGAGCCAGAGAACCAGACAAGCAGAGCCGCTTTAGAGCCAGAGAACCAGGTCAGCAGAGCTGCTTTAGAGGGAGAGAACCAGGTCAGCAGAGCTGTTTTAGAGAGAGAGAACTAGGTCATCAGAGCTGCTCTAGAGCCAGAGAACCAGAGAACCAGGTCAGCAGAGCTGCTCTAGAGCTAGAGAACTAGGTCAGCAGAGCTGCTCTAGAGCCAGAGAACCAGGTCAGCAGAGCTGCTCTAGAGCCAGAGAACCAGGTCAGCAGAGCTGTTGTAGAGCCAGATAACGAGGTCAGCAGAGCTGCTCTAGAGCCTCAGAACCAGGTCTGCAGAGCCGTTGTAGAGCCAGAGAACCAGGTCAGCAGATTAGCTTTAGAACCAGAGAACCAGGTCAGCAGAGCTGCTTTAGAGGCAGTGAACCAGGTCAGCAGAGCGCTTAAGAACCGTATAACCAGATCAGCAGAGCCGCTTTAGAGCCAGAGAACCAGGTCAGCAAAGATGCTTTAGAGCCAGAGAACCAGGTCAGCAGAGCTGCTCTAGAGGCTAAGAACCAAGTCAGCAGAGCTGCTCCAGATGCAGAGAACCGGGTCAGCAGAGCTACTGAAGAGCCAGAGAACCAGGTCAGCAGAGCTGCTTTAGAGCCATAGAACCAGGTCAGCAGAGCTGCTTTAGAGCCAGAGAACCAGGTCAGCAGAGCTGCTCTAGAGCCTAAGAACCAGGTCAGTAGAGCTGCTTTAGAACCAGAGAAGCAGGTCAGCAGAGCCGCTTTAGAGCCAGAGAACCAGGTCAGCAGAGCCGCTTTAGAGCCAGAGAACCAGGTCAGCAGAGCTGCTCTATAGCCTAAGCACCAGGTCAGCAGACCTGCTCTAGAGCCAGAGAACCAGGTCAGCAGAGCTGCTTTAGAACGGTAGAACCAGGACAGCAGAGACGCTTTAGAGCCAGAGAACCAGGTCAGCAAAGATGCTTTAGAGCCAGAGAACCAGGTCAGCAGAGCTGCTCTAAAGCCTAAGAACCAGGTCAGCAGAGCTGCTCTAGAGGCAGAGAACAAGGTCAGCAGAGCTACTGTAGAGCCAGAGAACCAAGTCAGCAGAGCTGCATCAGAGCCATAGAACCAGGTCAGCAGAGCTGCTCTAGAGCCTAAGAACCAGGTCAGTAGAGCTGCTTTAGAACCAGAGAAGCAGGTCAGCAGAGCTTCTTTAGAGCCATACAACCAGGTCAGCAGAGCTGCTTTAGAGCCATAGAACCAGGCCAGCAGAGTTGCTCTAGAGCCTAAGCACCAGGTCAGCAGAGCTGCTCTAAAGCCAGAGAACCAGGTCAGCAGAGCTGCTTTAGAGCCAGAGAACCAGACAAGCAGCGCCGCTTTAGAGCCAGAGAACCAGGTCAGCAGAGCTGCTTTAGAGCCAGAGAACCAGGTCAGCAGAGCCGCTTTAGAGCCAGAGAACCAGGTCAGCAGAGCTGCTTTAGAGGGAGAGAACCAGGTCAGCAGAGCTGCTTTAGAGCCAGATAACCAGGTCAGCAGAGCTGCTCTAGAGCTAGAGAAGCAGGTCAGAAGAGCTGCTCTAGAACCTAACCACCAGGTCAGCAGAACTGCTCTAGAGCCAGAGAATCAGGTCAGCAGAGCTGCTTTAGAGCCATAGAACCAGGCCAGCAGAGCTGCTCTAGAGCCTAAGCACCAGGTCAGCAGAGCTGCTCTAAAGCCAGAGAACCAGGTCAGCAGAGCTGCTTTAGAGCCAGAGAACCAGACGAGCAGAGCCGCTTTAGAGCCAGAGAACCAGGTCAGCAGAGCTGCTTTAGAGCCAGAGAACCAGGTCAGCAGAGCTGCTCTAGAGCCAGAGAACCAGGTCAGCAGAGCTGTTGTAGAGCCAGATAACCAGGTCAGCAGAGCTGCTCTAGAGCCTCAGAACCAGGTCTGCAGAGCCGTTGTAGAGCCAGAGAACCAGGTCAGCAGATTAGCTTTAGAACCAGAGAACCAGGTCAGCAGAGCTGCTTTAGAGGCAGTGAACCAGGTCAGCAGAGCGCTTAAGAACCGTATAACCAGATCAGCAGAGCCGCTTTAGAGCCAGAGAACCAGGTCAGCAAAGATGCTTTAGAGCCAGAGAACCAGGTCAGCAGAGCTGCTCTAGAGGCTAAGAACCAAGTCAGCAGAGCTGCTCCAGATGCAGAGAACCGGGTCAGCAGAGCTACTGAAGAGCCAGAGAACCAGGTCAGCAGAGCTGCTTTAGAGCCATAGAACCAGGTCAGCAGAGCTGCTTTAGAGCCAGAGAACCAGGTCAGCAGAGCTGCTCTAGAGCCTAAGAACCAGGTCAGTAGAGCTGCTTTAGAACCAGAGAAGCAGGTCAGCAGAGCCGCTTTAGAGCCAGAGAACCAGGTCAGCAGAGCCGCTTTAGAGCCAGAGAACCAGGTCAGCAGAGCTGCTCTATAGCCTAAGCACCAGGTCAGCAGACCTGCTCTAGAGCCAGAGAACCAGGTCAGCAGAGCTGCTTTAGAACGGTAGAACCAGGACAGCAGAGACGCTTTAGAGCCAGAGAACCAGGTCAGCAAAGATGCTTTAGAGCCAGAGAACCAGGTCAGCAGAGCTGCTCTAGAGCTAGAGAACCAGGTCAGCAGAGCTGCTCTAGAGACAGAGAACCAGGTCAGCAGAGCTGCTCTAGAGCCAGAGAACCAGGTCAGCAGAGCTGCTTTAGAGCCATAGAACCAGGTCAGCAGAGCCGTTGTAGAGCCAGAGAACCAGGTCAGCAGAGTCGCTTTAGAACCAGAGAACCAGGTCAGCAGAGCTGCTTTAGAGGCAGTGAACCAGGTCAGCAGAGCGCTTTAGAACTGTATAACGAGGTCAGCAGAGCCGCTTTAGAGCCAGAGAACCAGGTCAGCAAAGATGCTTTAGAGCCAGAGAACCAGGTCAGCAGAGCTGCTCTAGAGGCTAAGAACCAAGTCAGCAGAGCTGCTCCAGAGGCAGAGAACCGGGTCAGCAGAGCTACTGAAGAACCAGAGAACCAGGTCAGCAGAGCTGCTTTAGAGCCATAGAACCAGGTCAGCAGAGCTGCTTTAGAGCCATAGAACCAGGTCAGCAGAGCTGTTTAAGGGGCCGAGAACCAGGTCAGCAGAGCTGCTCTAGAGCCAGAGAACCAGTTCAGCAGAGCTGGTTTAGAGCCAGAGAACCAGGTCAGCAGAGCTGCTGTAGAGCCTCAGAACCAGGTCAGCAGAGCTGCTCTAGAGGCAGAGAACCGGGTCAGCAGAGCTACTGTAGAGGCAGAGAACCTGGTTAGCAGAGCTGCTGTAGAGCCATAGAACCAGGTCAGCAGAGCTGCTTTAGAGCCATAGAACCAGGTCAGCAGAGCTGTTTAAGAGCCAGAGAACCAGGTCAGCAGAGCTGCTGTAGAGCCATAGAACCAGGTCAGCAGAGCTGCCGTAGAGCCAGAGAACCAGAACAGCAGAGCTGCTTTAGAGCCATAGAACCTGGTCAGCAGAGCTTCTTTAGAGCCATACAACCAGGTCAGCAGAGCTGCTTTAGAGCCATAGAACCAGTCCAGCAGAGCTGCTTAAGAGCCTAAGCACCAGGTCAGCAGAGCTGCTCTAGGGCCAGAGCACCAGATCAGCAGAGCCGCTTTAGAGCCAGAGAACCAGGTCAGCAAAGATGCTTTAGAGCCAGAGAACCAGGTCAGCAGAGCTGCTCTAGAGGCTAAGAACCAAGTCAGCAGAGCTGCTCCAGATGCAGAGAACCGGGTCAGCAGAGCTACTGAAGAGCCAGAGAACCAGGTCAGCAGAGCTGCTTTAGAGCCATAGAACCAGGTCAGCAGAGCTGCTTTAGAGCCAGAGAACCAGGTCAGCAGAGCTGCTCTAGAGCCTAAGAACCAGGTCAGTAGAGCTGCTTTAGAACCAGAGAAGCAGGTCAGCAGAGCCGCTTTAGAGCCAGAGAACCAGGTCAGCAGAGCCGCTTTAGAGCCAGAGAACCAGGTCAGCAGAGCTGCTCTATAGCCTAAGCACCAGGTCAGCAGACCTGCTCTAGAGCCAGAGAACCAGGTCAGCAGAGCTGCTTTAGAACGGTAGAACCAGGACAGCAGAGACGCTTTAGAGCCAGAGAACCAGGTCAGCAAAGATGCTTTAGAGCCAGAGAACCAGGTCAGCAGAGCTGCTCTAAAGCCTAAGAACCAGGTCAGCAGAGCTGCTCTAGAGGCAGAGAACAAGGTCAGCAGAGCTACTGTAGAGCCAGAGAACCAAGTCAGCAGAGCTGCATCAGAGCCATAGAACCAGGTCAGCAGAGCTGCTCTAGAGCCTAAGAACCAGGTCAGTAGAGCTGCTTTAGAACCAGAGAAGCAGGTCAGCAGAGCTTCTTTAGAGCCATACAACCAGGTCAGCAGAGCTGCTTTAGAGCCATAGAACCAGGCCAGCAGAGTTGCTCTAGAGCCTAAGCACCAGGTCAGCAGAGCTGCTCTAAAGCCAGAGAACCAGGTCAGCAGAGCTGCTTTAGAGCCAGAGAACCAGACAAGCAGCGCCGCTTTAGAGCCAGAGAACCAGGTCAGCAGAGCTGCTTTAGAGCCAGAGAACCAGGTCAGCAGAGCCGCTTTAGAGCCAGAGAACCAGGTCAGCAGAGCTGCTTTAGAGGGAGAGAACCAGGTCAGCAGAGCTGCTTTAGAGCCAGATAACCAGGTCAGCAGAGCTGCTCTAGAGCTAGAGAAGCAGGTCAGAAGAGCTGCTCTAGAACCTAACCACCAGGTCAGCAGAACTGCTCTAGAGCCAGAGAATCAGGTCAGCAGAGCTGCTTTAGAGCCATAGAACCAGGCCAGCAGAGCTGCTCTAGAGCCTAAGCACCAGGTCAGCAGAGCTGCTCTAAAGCCAGAGAACCAGGTCAGCAGAGCTGCTTTAGAGCCAGAGAACCAGACGAGCAGAGCCGCTTTAGAGCCAGAGAACCTGGTCAGCAGAGCTTCTTTAGAGCCATACAACCAGGTCAGCAGAGCTGCTTTAGAGCCATAGAACCAGTCCAGCAGAGCTGCTTAAGAGCCTAAGCACCAGGTCAGCAGAGCTGCTCTAGGGCCAGAGCACCAGGTCAGCAGAGCCGCTTTAGAACCGTATAACCAGGTCAGCAGAGCTGCTTTAGAGCAAGAGAACCAGGTCTGCAAAGACACTTTAGAGCCAGAGAACCAGGTCAGCAGAGCTGCTCTAGAGCCAGAGATCCAGGTCAGCAGAGCTGCTTTAGAGCCAGAGAACCATGTCAGCAGAGCTGCTCTAGAGCCTAAGAACCAGGTCAGTAGAGCTGCTTTAGAACCAGAGAAGCAGGTCAGCAGAGCCGCTTTAGAGCCAGAGAACCAGGTCAGCAGAGCCGCTTTAGAGCCAGAGAACCAGGTCAGTAGAGCCGCTTTAGAGCCAGAGAACCAGGTCAGCAGAGCTACTCTATAGCCTAAGCACCAGGTCAGCAGACCTGCTCTAGAGCCAGAGAACCAGGTCAGCAGAGCTGCTTTAGAACGGTAGAACCAGGACAGCAGAGCCGCTTTAGAGCCAGAGAACCAGGTCAGCAAAGATGCTTTAGAGCCAGAGAACCAGGTCAGCAGAGGTGCTCTAGAGACAGAGAACAAGGACAGCAGAGCTACTGTAGAGCCAGAGAACCAAGTCAGCAGAGCTGCATCAGAGCCATAGAACCAGGTCAGCAGAGCTGCTCTAGAGCCTAATAACCAGGTCAGTAGAGCTGCTTTAGAACCAGAGAAGCAGGTCAGCAGAGCCCCTTTAGAGCCATACAACCAGGTCAGCAGAGCTGCTTTAGAGTCATAGAACCAGGCCAGCAGAGCTGCTTTAGAACCTAAGCACCAGGTCAGCAGAGCTGCTCTAGGGCCAGAGCACCAGGTCAGCAGAGCCGCTTTATAACTGTATAACCAGGTCAGCAGAGCCGCTTTAGAGCAAGAGAACCAGGTCAGCAAAGACACTTTAGAGCCAGAGAACCAGGTCAGCAGAGCTGCTCTAGAGCCAGAGACCCAGGTCAGCAGAGCTGCTTTAGAGCCAGAGAACCATGTCAGCAGAGCTGCTCTAGAGCCTAAGAACCAGGTCAGTAGAGCTACTTTAGAACCAGAGAAGCAGGTCAGCAGAGCTTCTTTAGAGCCAGAGAACCAGGTCAGCAGAGCTGCTCTAGAGCCAGAGAACCAGGTCAGCAGAGCTGCTTTAGAACGGTAGAACCAGGACAGCAGAGCCGCTTTACAGCCAGAGAACCAGGTCAGCAAAGATGCTTTAGAGCCAGAGAACCAGGTCAGCAGAGCTGCTCTAGAGCCTAAGAACCAGGTCAGCAGAGCTGCTCTAGAGACAGAGAACAAGGTCAGCAGAGCTACTGTAGAGCCAGAGAACCAAGTCAGCAGATCTGCATCAGAGCTATAGAACCAGGTCAGCAGAGCTGCTCTAGAGCCTAAGAACCAGGTCAGTAGAGCTGCTTTAGAACCAGAGAAGCAGGTCAGAAGAGCCCCTTTAGAGCCAGAGAACCAGGTCAGCAGAGCTGCTTTAGAGCCATAGAACCAGGTCAGCAGAGCTTCTTTAGAGCCATACAACCAGGTCAGCAGAGCTGCTTTAGAGCCAGAGAACCAGGTCAGCAGAGCTGCTTTAGAGCCAGAGAACCAGACAAGCAGAGCCACTTTAGAGCCAGAGAACCAGGTCAGCAGAGCTGCTTTAGTGCCAGAGAACCAGACAAGCAGAGCCGCTTTAGAACCAGAGAACCAGGTCAGCAGAGCTGCTTTAGAGGGAGAGAACCAGGTCAGCAGAGCTGCTTTAGAGGGAGAGAACCAGGTCAGCAGAGCTGCTCTAGAGCTGGAGAACCAGGTCAGCAGAGCTGCTTTAGAGCCAGAGAACCAGGTCAGCAGAGCTGCTTTAGAGCCAGAGAACCAGACAAGCAGAGCCGCTTTAGAGCCAGAGAACCAGGTCAGCAGAGCTGCTTTAGAGGGAGAGAACCAGGTCAGCAGAGCTGTTTTAGAGAGAGAGAACCAGGTCATCAGAGCTGCTCTAGAGCCAGAGAACCAGAGAACCAGGTCAGCAGAGCTGCTCTAGAGCTAGAGAACTAGGTCAGCAGAGCTGCTCTAGAGCCAGAGAACCAGGTCAGCAGAGCTGCTCTAGAGCCAGAGAACCAGGTCAGCAGAGCTGTTGTACAGCCAGATAACGAGGTCAGCAGAGCTGCTCTAGAGCCTCAGAACCAGGTCTGCAGAGCCGTTGTAGAGCCAGAGAACCAGGTCAGCAGATTAGCTTTAGAACCAGAGAACCAGGTCAGCAGAGCTGCTTTAGAGGCAGTGAACCAGGTCAGCAGAGCGCTTAAGAACCGTATAACCAGATCAGCAGAGCCGCTTTAGAGCCAGAGAACCAGGTCAGCAAAGATGCTTTAGAGCCAGAGAACCAGGTCAGCAGAGCTGCTCTAGAGGCTAAGAACCAAGTCAGCAGAGCTGCTCCAGATGCAGAGAACCGGGTCAGCAGAGCTACTGAAGAGCCAGAGAACCAGGTCAGCAGAGCTGCTTTAGAGCCATAGAACCAGGTCAGCAGAGCTGCTTTAGAGCCAGAGAACCAGGTCAGCAGAGCTGCTCTAGAGCCTAAGAACCAGGTCAGTAGAGCTGCTTTAGAACCAGAGAAGCAGGTCAGCAGAGCCGCTTTAGAGCCAGAGAACCAGGTCAGCAGAGCCGCTTTAGAGCCAGAGAACCAGGTCAGCAGAGCTGCTCTATAGCCTAAGCACCAGGTCAGCAGACCTGCTCTAGAGCCAGAGAACCAGGTCAGCAGAGCTGCTTTAGAACGGTAGAACCAGGACAGCAGAGACGCTTTAGAGCCAGAGAACCAGGTCAGCAAAGATGCTTTAGAGCCAGAGAACCAGGTCAGCAGAGCTGCTCTAAAGCCTAAGAACCAGGTCAGCAGAGCTGCTCTAGAGGCAGAGAACAAGGTCAGCAGAGCTACTGTAGAGCCAGAGAACCAAGTCAGCAGAGCTGCATCAGAGCCATAGAACCAGGTCAGCAGAGCTGCTCTAGAGCCTAAGAACCAGGTCAGTAGAGCTGCTTTAGAACCAGAGAAGCAGGTCAGCAGAGCTTCTTTAGAGCCATACAACCAGGTCAGCAGAGCTGCTTTAGAGCCATAGAACCAGGCCAGCAGAGCTGCTCTAGAGCCTAAGCACCAGGTCAGCAGAGCTGCTCTAAAGCCAGAGAACCAGGTCAGCAGAGCTGCTTTAGAGCCAGAGAACCAGACAAGCAGCGCCGCTTTAGAGCCAGAGAACCAGGTCAGCAGAGCTGCTTTAGAGCCAGAGAACCAGGTCAGCAGAGCCGCTTTAGAGCCAGAGAACCAGGTCAGCAGAGCTGCTTTAGAGGGAGAGAACCAGGTCAGCAGAGCTGCTTTAGAGCCAGATAACCAGGTCAGCAGAGCTGCTCTAGAGCTAGAGAAGCAGGTCAGAAGAGCTGCTCTAGAACCTAACCACCAGGTCAGCAGAACTGCTCTAGAGCCAGAGAATCAGGTCAGCAGAGCTGCTTTAGAGCCATAGAACCAGGCCAGCAGAGCTGCTCTAGAGCCTAAGCACCAGGTCAGCAGAGCTGCTCTAAAGCCAGAGAACCAGGTCAGCAGAGCTGCTTTAGAGCCAGAGAACCAGACAAGCAGAGCCGCTTTAGAGCCAGAGAACCAGGTCAGCAGAGCTGCTTTAGAGCCAGAGAACCAGGTCAGCAGAGCTGCTCTAGAGCCAGAGAACCAGGTCAGCAGAGCTGTTGTAGAGCCAGATAACGAGGTCAGCAGAGCTGCTCTAGAGCCTCAGAACCAGGTCTGCAGAGCCGTTGTAGAGCCAGAGAACCAGGTCAGCAGATTAGCTTTAGAACCAGAGAACCAGGTCAGCAGAGCTGCTTTAGAGGCAGTGAACCAGGTCAGCAGAGCGCTTAAGAACCGTATAACCAGTTCAGCAGAGCCGCTTTAGAGCCAGAGAACCAGGTCAGCAAAGATGCTTTAGAGCCAGAGAACCAGGTCAGCAGAGCTGCTCTAGAGGCTAAGAACCAAGTCAGCAGAGCTGCTCCAGATGCAGAGAACCGGGTCAGCAGAGCTACTGAAGAGCCAGAGAACCAGGTCAGCAGAGCTGCTTTAGAGCCATAGAACCAGGTCAGCAGAGCTGCTTTAGAGCCAGAGAACCAGGTCAGCAGAGCTGCTCTAGAGCCTAAGAACCAGGTCAGTAGAGCTGCTTTAGAACCAGAGAAGCAGGTCAGCAGAGCCGCTTTAGAGCCAGAGAACCAGGTCAGCAGAGCCGCTTTAGAGCCAGAGAACCAGGTCAGCAGAGCTGCTCTATAGCCTAAGCACCAGGTCAGCAGACCTGCTCTAGAGCCAGAGAACCAGGTCAGCAGAGCTGCTTTAGAACGGTAGAACCAGGACAGCAGAGACACTTTAGAGCCAGAGAACCAGGTCAGCAAAGATGCTTTAGAGCCAGAGAACCAGGTCAGCAGAGCTGCTCTAAAGCCTAAGAACCAGGTCAGCAGAGCTGCTCTAGAGGCAGAGAACAAGGTCAGCAGAGCTACTGTAGAGCCAGAGAACCAAGTCAGCAGAGCTGCATCAGAGCCATAGAACCAGGTCAGCAGAGCTGCTCTAGAGCCTAAGAACCAGGTCAGTAGAGCTGCTTTAGAACCAGAGAAGCAGGTCAGCAGAGCTTCTTTAGAGCCATACAACCAGGTCAGCAGAGCTGCTTTAGAGCCATAGAACCAGGCCAGCAGAGCTGCTCTAGAGCCTAAGCACCAGGTCAGCAGAGCTGCTCTAAAGCCAGAGAACCAGGTCAGCAGAGCTGCTTTAGAGCCAGAGAACCAGACAAGCAGCGCCGCTTTAGAGCCAGAGAACCAGGTCAGCAGAGCTGCTTTAGAGCCAGAGAACCAGGTCAGCAGAGCCGCTTTAGAGCCAGAGAACCAGGTCAGCAGAGCTGCTTTAGAGGGAGAGAACCAGGTCAGCAGAGCTGCTTTAGAGCCAGATAACCAGGTCAGCAGAGCTGCTCTAGAGCTAGAGAAGCAGGTCAGAAGAGCTGCACTAGAACCTAACCACCAGGTCAGCAGAACTGCTCTAGAGCCAGAGAATCAGGTCAGCAGAGCTGCTTTAGAGCCATAGAACCAGGCCAGCAGAGCTGCTCTAGAGCCTAAGCACCAGGTCAGCAGAGCTGCTCTAAAGCCAGAGAACCAGGTCAGCAGAGCTGCTTTAGAGCCAGAGAACCAGACAAGCAGAGCCGCTTTAGAGCCAGAGAACCAGGTCAGCAGAGCTGCTTTAGAGCCAGAGAACCAGGTCAGCAGAGCCGCTTTAGAGCCAGAGAACCAGGTCAGCAGAGCTGCTTTAGAGGGAGAGAACCAGGTCAGCAGAGCTGCTTTAGAGCCAGATAACCAGGTCAGCAGAGCTGCTCTAGAGCTAGAGAAGCAGGTCAGAAGAGCTGCTCTAGAGCCTAACCACCAGGTCAGCAGAACTGCTCTAGAGCCAGAGAATCAGGTCAGCAGAGCTGCTTTAGAGCCAGAGAACCAGGTCAGCAGAGCTGCTCTATAGCCTAAGCACCAGGTCAGCAGACCTGCTCTAGAGCCAGAGAACCAGGTCAGCAGAGCTGCTTTAGAACGGTAGAACCAGGACAGCAGAGCCGCTTTAGAGCCAGAGAACCAGGTCAGCAATGATGCTTTAGAGCCAGAGAACCAGGTCAGCAGAGCTGCTCTAGAGCCTAAGAACCAGGTCAGCAGAGCTGCTCTAGAGGCAGAGAACATGGTCAGCAGAGCTACTGTAGAGCCAGAGAACCAGGTCAGCAGAGCTGCATCAGAGCCATAGAACCAGGTCAGCAGAGCTGTTCTAGAGCCTAAGAACCAGGTCAGTAGAGCTGCTTTAGAACTAGAGAAGCAGGTCAGCAGAGCCGCTTTAGAGCCAGAGAACCAGGTCAGCAGAGCCGATTTAGAGCCAGAGAACCAGGTCAGTAGAGCCGCTTTAGAGCCAGAGAACCAGGTCAGCAGAGCTGCTCTATAGCCTAAGCACCAGGTCAACAGACCTGCTCTATAGCCAGAGAACCAGGTCAGCAGAGCTGCTTTAGAGCCAGAGAACCAGGTCAGCAGAGCCGCTTTAGAGCCAGAGAACCAGGTCAGCAGAGCAGCTTTAGAGGGAGAGAACCAGGTCAGCAGAGCTGCTTTAGAGGGAGAGAACCAGGTCAGCAGAGCTGCTCTAGAGCCAGAGAACCAGGTCAGCAGAGCTGCTCTAGAGCCAGAGAACCAGGTCAGCAGAGCTGCTCTAGAGCCTAAGAACCAGGTCAGCAGAGCTGCTCTAGAGGCAGAGAACAAGGTCAGCAGAACTACTGTAGAGCCAGAGAACCAGGTCAGCAGAGCTGCATCAGAGCCATAGAACCAGGTCAGCAGAGCTGCTCTAGAGCCTTAGAACCAGGTCAGTAGAGCTGCTTTAGAACCAGGCCAGCAGAGCCGCTTTAGAGCCAGAGAACCAGGTCAGCGGAGCCGATTTAGAGCCAGAGAACCAGGTCAGTAGAGCTGCTTTAGAGCCAGAGAACCAGGTCAGCAGAGCTGCTCTATAGCCTAAGCACCAGGTCAGCAGACCTGCTCTATAGCCAGAGAACCAGTTCAGCAGAGCTGCTTTAGAGCCAGAGAACCAGGTCAGCAGAGCCGCTTTAGAGCCAGGAACCAGGTCAGCAGAGCAGCTTTAGAGGGAGAGAACCAGGTCAGCAAAGCTGCTTTAGAGGGAGAGAACCAGGTCAGCACAGCTGCTCTAGAGCCAGAGAACCAAGTCAGCAGAGCTGCTCTAGAGCCAGACAACAAGGTCAGCAGAGCTGCTCTAGAGCCAGAGAACAAGGTCAGCAGAGCTGCTCTAGAGCCAGAGAAGAAGGTCAGCAGAGCTGTTTTAGAGCCAGATATCCAGGTCAGCAGAGCCGCTTTAGAACCAGAGAACCAGGTCAGCAGATCTGCTTTAGAGCCAGTGAACCAGGTCAGCAGAGCTGCTTTAGAACGGTAGAACCAGGACAGCAGAGCCGCTTTAGAGCCAAAGAACTACGTCAGCAAAGATGCTTTAGAGCCAGAGAACCGGGTCAGCAGAGCTGCTCTAGAGCCTAAGAACCAGGTCAGCAGAGCTGCTCTAGACGCAGAGAACAAGGTCAGCAGAGCTACTGTAGTGCCAGAGAACCAGGTCAGCAGAGCTGCATCAGAGCCTTAGAAACAGGACAGCAGAGCTGCTTTAGAGCAGTAGAACCAGGCCAGCAGCACCGTTTAAGAGCCAGAGAACCAGGTCAGCAGAGCTGTTTTAGAGCCAGAGAACCAGGTAAGCAGAGCCGCTTTAGAGCCAGAGAACCAGGTCAGCAGAGCTGCTTTAGAGGGAGAGAACAAGGTCAGCAGAGCTGCTTTAGAGCCAGAGAACCAGGTTAGCAGAGCCATTGTAGAGCCAGAGAACCAGGTCACCAGAACTGCTCTAGAGCCAGAGAACAAGGTCAGCAGAGCTGCTCTAGAGCCAGAGAAGAAGGTCAGCAGAGCTGTTTTAGAGCCAGATATCCAGGTCAGCAGAGCCGCTTTTGAGCCAGAGAACCAGGTCAGCAGATCTGCTTTAGAGCCAGTGAACCAGGTCAGCAGAGCTGCTTTAGAACGGTAGAACCAGGACAGCAGAGCCGCTTTAGAGCCAAAGAACTACGTCAGCAAAGATGCTTTAGAGCCAGAGAACCGGGTCAGCAGAGCTGCTCTAGAGCCTAAGAACCAGGTCAGCAGAGCTGCTCTAGACGTAGAGAACAAGGTCAGCAGAGCTACTGTAGTGCCAGAGAACCAGGTCAGCAGAGCTGCATCAGAGCCTTAGAAACAGGACAGCAGAGCTGCTTTAGAGCAGTAGAACCAGGCCAGCAGCACCGTTTAAGAGCCAGAGAACCAGGTCAGCAGAGCTGTTTTAGAGCCAGAGAACCAGGTCAGCAGAGCCGCTTTAGAGCCAGAGAACCAGGTCAGCAGAGCTGCTTTAGAGGGAGAGAACCAGGTCAGCAGAGCTGCTTTAGAGCCAGAGAACCAGGTTAGCAGAGCCATTGTAGAGCCAGAGAACCAGGTCACCAGAACTGCTGTAGAGCCAGAGAACCAGGTCAGCAGAGCTGCTGTAGAGCCAGAGATACCAGGTCAGCAGAGCTGCATTAGAGGGAGAGAACCAGGTCAGCAGAGCTGCTTTTGAGCCAGAGAACCAAGTCAGCAGAGCTGCTTTAGAGGGAGAGAACCAGGTCAGCAGAGCTGCTCTAGAGCCAGAGACCCAGGTCAGCAGAGCTGCTTTAGAGCCATAGAACCAGGTCAGCAGAGCTGCTTTAGAGCCAGAGAACCAGGTCAGCAGAACCGTTGTAGGGCCAGAGAACCAGGTCAGCAGAGGTGCTCTAGAGCCAGAGAACCAGGTCAGCAGAGCTGCTTTAGAGGGAGAGAACCAGGTCAGCAGAGCTGCTCTAGAGCCAGAGAACCAGGTCAGCAGAGCTGCTCTAGAGCTAGAGAACCAGGTCAGCAGAGCTGCTCTAGAGCCAGAGAACCAGGTCAGCAGAGCTGCTCTAGAGCCAGAGAACCAGGTCAGCAGAGCTGCTTTAGAGCCATAGAACCAGGTCAGCAGAGCTGTTGTAGAGCCAGAGAACCAGGTCAGCAAAGCTGCGCTAGAGCCTAAGAACCAGTTCTGCAGAGCCGTTGTAGAGCCAGAGAACCAGGTCAGCAGAGTCGCTTTAGAACCAGAGAACCAGGTCAGCAGAGCTGCTTTAGAGGCAGTGAACCAGGTCAGCAGAGCACTTTAGAACTGTATAACGAGGTCAGCAGAGCCGCTTTAGAGCCAGAGAACCAGGTCAGCAAAGATGCTTTAGAGCCAGAGAACCAGGTCAGCAGAGCTGCTCTAGAGGCTAAGAACCAAGTCAGCAGAGCTGCTCCAGAGGCAGAGAACCGGGTCAGCAGAGCTACTGAAGAGCCAGAGAACCAGGTCAGCAGAGCTGCTTTAGAGCCATAGAACCAGGTCAGCAGAGCTGCTTTAGAGCCTTAGAACCAGGTCAGCAGAGCTGTTTAAGCGGGGCCGAGAACCAGGTCAGCAGAGCTGCTCTAGAGCCAGAGAACCAGTTCAGCAGAGCTGGTTTAGAGCCAGAGAACCAGGTCAGCAGAGCTGCTGTAGAGCCTCAGAACCAGGTCAGCAGAGCTGCTCTAGAGGCAGAGAACCGGGTCAGCAGAGCTACTGTAGAGGCAGAGAACCTGGTTAGCAGAGCTGCTTTAGAGCCATAGAACCAGGTCAGCAGAGCTGCTTTAGAGCCATAGAACCAGGTCAGCAGAGCTGTTTAAGAGCCAGAGAACCAGGTCAGCAGAGCTGCTGTAGAGCCATAGAACCAGGTCAGCAGAGCTGCCGTAGAGCCAGAGAACCAGAACAGCAGAGCTGCTTTAGAGCCATAGAACCAGGTCAGCAGAGCTTCTTTAGAGCCATACAACCAGGTCAGCAGAGCTGCTTTAGAGCCATAGAACCAGGCCAGCAGAGCTGCTTTAGAGCCTAAGCACCAGGTCAGCAGAGCTGCTCTAGGGCCAGAGAACCAGGTCAGCAGAGCCGCTTTAAAACCGTATAACCAGGTCAGCAGAGCCGCTTTGGAGCAAGAGAACCAGGTCAGCAAAGACACTTTAGAGCCAGAGAACCATGTCAGCAGAGCTGCTCTAGAGCCTAAGAACCAGGTCAGTAGAGCTCCTTTAGAACCAGAGAAGCAGGTCAGCAAAGCCGCTTTAGAGCCAGAGAACCAGTTCAGCAGAGCCGCTTTAGAGCCAGAGAACCAGGTCAGTAGAGCCGCTTTAGAGCCAGAGAACCAGGTCAGCAGAGCTACTCTATAGCCTAAGCACCAGGTCAGCAGACCTGCTCTAGAGCCAGAGAACCAGGTCAGCAGAGCTGCTTTAGAACGGTAGAACCAGGACAGCAGAGCCGCTTTAGAGCCAGAGAACCAGGTCAGCAAAGATGCTTTAGAGCCAGAGAACCAGGTCAGCAGAGCTGCTCTAGAGCCTAAGAACCAGGTCAGCAGAGCTGCTCTAGAGACAGAGAACAAGGTCAGCAGAGCTACTGTAGAGCCAGAGAACCAAGTCAGCAGAGCTGCATCAGAGCCATAGAACCAGGTCAGCAGAGCTACTCTAGAGCCTAAGAACCAGGTCAGTAGAGCTGCTTTAGAACCAGAGAAGCAGGTCAGGAGAGCCCCTTTAGAGCCAGAGAACCAGGTCAGCAGAGCTGCTTTAGAGCCATAGAACCAGGTCAGCAGAGCTTCTTTAGAGCCATACAACCAGGTCAGCAGAGCTGCTTTAGAGCCAGAGAACCAGGTCAGCAGAGCTGCTTTAGAGCCAGAGAACCAGACAAGCAGAGCCACTTTAGAGCCAGAGAACCAGGTCAGCAGAGCTGCTTTAGAGCCAGAGAACCAGGTCAGCAGAGCTGCTTTAGAGGGAGAGAACCAGGTCAGCAGAGCTGCTTTAGAGGGAGAGAACCAGGTCAGCAGAGCTGCTCCAGAGCCGGAGAACCAGGTCAGCAGAGCTGCTTTAGAGCCAGAGAACCAGGTCAGCAGAGCTGCTTTAGAGCCAGAGAACCAGACAAGCAGAGCCGCTTCAGAGCCAGAGAACCAGGTCAGCAGAGCTGCTTTAGAGGGAGAGAACCAGGTCAGCAGAGCTGTTTTAGAGAGAGAGAACCAGGTCATCAGAGCTGCTCTAGAGCCAGAGAACCAGAGAACCAGGTCAGCAGAGCGGCTCTAGAGCTAGAGAACCAGGTCAGCAGAGCTGCTCTAGAACCAGAGAACCAGAGAACCAGGTCAGCAGAGCTGCTCTAGAGCCAGAGAACCAGGTCAGCAGAGCTGCTTTAGAGCCATAGAACCAGGTCAGCAGAGCTGTTGTAGAGCCAGAGAACGAGGTCAGCAGAGCTGCTCTAGAGCCTAAGAACCAGGTCTGCAGAGCCGTTGTAGAGCCAGAGAACCAGGTCAGCAGATTCGCTTTAGAACCAGAGAACCAGGTCAGCAGAGCTGCTTTAGAGGCAGTGAACCAGGTCAGCAGAGCTGCTCTAGAGCCAGAGACCCAGGTCAGCAGAGCTGCTTTAGAGCCAGAGAACCAGGTCAGCAGAGCTGCTCTAGAGCCTAAGAACCAGGTCAGTAGAGCTGCTTTAGTACCAGAGAAGCAGGTCAGCAGAGCCGCTTTAGAGCCAGAGAACCAGGTCAGCAGAGCCGCTTTAGAGCCAGAGAACCAGGCCAGCAGAGCTGCTCTATAGCCTAAGCACCAGGTCAGCAGACCTGCTCTAGAGCCAGAGAACCAGGTCAGCAGAGCTGCTTTAGAACGGTAGAACCAGGACAGCAGAGACGCTTTAGAGCCAGAGAACCAGGTCAGCAAAGATGCTTTAGAGCCAGAGAACCAGGTCAGCAGAGCTGCTCTAGAGCTAGAGAACCAGGTCAGCAGAGCTGTTGTAGAGCCAGAGAACCAGGTCAGCAGACCTGCTCTAGAGCCTAAGAACCAGGTCTTCAGAGCCGTTGTAGAGCTAGAGAACCAGGTCAGCAGAGTCGCTTTAGAACCAGAGAACCAGGTCAGCAGAGCTGCTTTAGAGGCAGTGAACCAGGTCAGCAGAGCGCTTTAGAACCGTATAACCAGATCAGCAGAGCCGCTTTAGAGCCAGAGAACCACGTCAGCAAAGATGCTTTAGAGCCAGAGAACCAGGTCAGCAGAGCTGCTCTAGAGGCTAAGAACCAAGTCAGCAGAGCTGCTCCAGAGGCAGAGAACCGGGTCAGCAGAGCTACTGAAGAGCCAGAGAACCAGGTCAGCAGAGCTGCTTTAGAGCCATAGAACCAGGTCAGCAGAGCTGCTTTAGAGCCATAGAACCAGGTCAGCAGAGCTGTTTAAGAGGCCAAGAACCAGGTCAGCAGAGCTGCTCTAGAGCCAGAGAACCAGTTCAGCAGAGCTGGTTTAGAGCCAGAGAACCAGGTCAGCAGAGCTGCTATAGAGCCTCAGAACCAGGTCAGCAGAGCTGCTCTAGAGGCAGAGAACCGGGTCAGCAGAGCTACTGTAGAGGCAGAGAACCTGGTTAGCAGAGCTGCTTTGGAGCCATAGAACCAGGTCAGCAGAGCTGCTTTAGAGCCATAGAACCAGGTCAGCAGAGCTGTTTAAGTGCCAGAGAACCAGGTCAGCAGAGCTGCTGTAGAGCCATAGAACCAGATCAGAAGAGCTGCCGTAGAGCCAGAGAACCAGAACAGCAGAGCTGCTTTAGAGCCATAGAACCAGGTCAGCAGAGCTTCTTTAGAGCCATACAACCAGGTCAGCAGAGCTGCTTTAGAGCCATAGAACCAGGCAAGCAGAGCTGCTTTAGAGCCTAAGCACCAGGTCAGCAGAGCTGCTCTAGGGCCAAAGCACCAGGTCAGCAGAGCCGCTTTAGAACCGTATAACCAGGTCAGCAGAGCTGCTTTAGAGCAAGAGAACCAGGTCAGCAATGAAACTTTAGAGCCAGAGAACCAGGTCAGCAGAGCTGCTCTAGAGCCAGAGACCCAGGTCAGCAGAGCTGCTTTAGAGCCAGAGAACCAGGTCAGCAGAGCTGCTCTAGAGCCTAAGAACCAGGTCAGTAGAGCTGCTTTAGTACCAAAGAAGCAGGTCAGCAGAGCCGCTTTAGAGCCAGAGAACCAGGTCAGCAGAGCCGCTTTAGAGCCAGAGAACCAGGCCAGCAGAGCTGCTCTATAGCCTAAGCACCAGGTCAGCAGACCTGCTCTAGAGCCAGAGAACCAGGTCAGCAGAGCTGCTTTAGAACGGTAGAACCAGGACAGCAGAGACGCTTTAGAGCCAGAGAACCAGGTCAGCAAAGATGCTTTAGAGCCAGAGAACCAGGTCAGCAGAGCTGCTCTAGAGCTAGAGAACCAGGTCAGCAGAGCTGCTCTAGAGCCAGAGAACCAGGTCAGCAGAGCTGCTCTAGAGCCAGAGAACCAGGTCAGCAGAGCTGCTTTAGAGCCATAGAACCAGGTCAGCAGAGCTGTTGTAGAGCCAGAGAACCAGGTCAGCAGCGCTGCTCTAGAGCCTAAGAACCAGGTCTTCAGAGCCGTTGTAGAGCCAGAGAACCAGGTCAGCAGAGTCGCTTTAGAACCAGAGAACCAGGTCAGCAGAGCTGCTTTAGAGGCAGTGAACCAGGTCAGCAGAGCGCTTTAGAACCGTATAACCAGATCAGCAGAGCCGCTTTAGAGCCAGAGAACCAGGTCAGCAAAGATGCTGTAGAGCCAGAGAACCAGGTCAGCAGAGCTGCTCTAGAGGCAGAGAACCAGAACAGCAGAGCTGTTTAAGAGCCAGAGAACCAGGTCAGCAGAGCTGCTTTAGAGCCATAGAACCAGGTCAGCAGAGCTGTTTAAGCGGGGCCTAGAACCAGGTCAGCAGAGCTGCTCTAGAGCCTCAGAACCAGGTCAGCAGAGCTGCTCTAGAGGCAGAGAACCGGGTCAGCAGAGCTACTGTAGAGGCAGAGAACCTGGTTAGCAGAGCTGCTTTAGAGCCATAGAACCAGGTCAGCAGAGCTGCTTTAGAGCCATAGAACCAGGTCAGCAGAGCTGTTTAAGAGCCATAGAACCAGGTCAGCAGAGCTGCCGTAGAGCCAGAGAACCAGAACAGCAGAGCTGCTTTAGAGCCATAGAACCAGGTCAGCAGAGCTTCTTTAGAGCCATACAACCAGGTCAGCAGAGCTGCTTTAGAGCCATAGAACCAGGCCAGCAGAGCTGCTTTAGAACCTAAGCACCAGGTCAGCAGAGCTGCTCTAGGGCCAGAGCACCAGGTCAGCAGAGCCGCTTTAGAACTGTATAACCAGGTCAGCAGAGCCGCTTTAGAGCAAGAGAACCAGGTCAGCAAAGACACTTTAGAGCCAGAGAACCAGGTCAGCAGAGCTGCTCTAGAGCCAGAGACCCAGGTCAGCAGAGCTGCTTTAGAGCCAGAGAACCATGTCAGCAGAGCTGCTCTAGAGCCTAAGAACCAGGTCAGTAGAGCTACTTTAGAACCAGAGAAGCAGGTCAGCAGAGCTTCTTTAGAGCCAGAGAACCAGGTCAGCAGAGCTGCTCTAGAGCCAGAGACCCAGGTCAGCAGAGCCGCTTTAGAGCCAGAGAACCAGTTCAGCAGAGCCGCTTTAGAGCCAGAGAACCAGGTCAGTAGAGCCGCTTTAGAGCCAGAGAACCAGGTCATCAGAGCTACTCTATAGCCTAAGCACCAGGTCAGCAGACCTGCTCTAGAGCCAGAGAACCAGGTCAGCAGAGCTGCTTTAGAACGGTAGAACCAGGACAGCAGAGCCGCTTTAGAGCCAGAGAACCAGGTCAGCAAAGATGCTTTAGAGCCAGAGAACCAGGTCAGCAGAGCTGCTCTAGAGCCTAAGAACCAGGTCAGCAGAGCTGCTCTAGAGACAGAGAACAAGGTCAGCAGAGCTACTGTAGAGCCAGAGAACCAAGTCAGCAGATCTGCATCAGAGCTATAGAACCAGGTCAGCAGAGCTGCTCTAGAGCCTAAGAACCAGGTCAGTAGAGCTGCTTTAGAACCAGAGAAGCAGGTCAGAAGAGCCCCTTTAGAGCCAGAGAACCAGGTCAGCAGAG
Organism: Triturus cristatus; assembly: GCF_964204655.1. Taxonomy (NCBI): domain Eukaryota; kingdom Metazoa; phylum Chordata; class Amphibia; order Caudata; family Salamandridae; genus Triturus; species Triturus cristatus. The sequence continues at coordinate 113,381 of NW_028187738.1, forward strand.
CTGCTTTAGAGCCATAGAACCAGGTCAGCAGAGCTTCTTTAGAGCCATACAACCAGGTCAGCAGAGCTGCTTTAGAGCCAGAGAACCAGGTCAGCAGAGCTGCTTTAGAGCCAGAGAACCAGACAAGCAGAGCCGCTTTAGAGCCAGAGAACCAGGTCAGCAGAGCTGCTTTAGTGCCAGAGAACCAGACAAGCAGAGCCGCTTTAGAACCAGAGAACCAGGTCAGCAGAGCTGCTTTAGAGGGAGAGAACCAGGTCAGCAGAGCTGCTTTAGAGGGAGAGAACCCGATCAGCAGGGCTGCTCTAGAGCCAAAGAACCAGGTCAACAGAGCTGCTTCAATGCCAGAGAACCAGGTCAGCAGAGCTGCTCTAGAGCCGGAGAACCAGGTCAGCAGAGCTGCTTTAGAGCCAGAGAACCAGGTCAGCAGAGCTGCTTTAGAGCCAGAGAACCAGACAAGCAGAGCCGCTTTAGAGCCAGAGAACCAGGTCAGCAGAGCTGCTTTAGAGGGAGAGAACCAGGTCAGCAGAGCTGTTTTAGAGAGAGAGAACCAGGTCATCAGAGCTGCTCTAGAGCCAGAGAACCAGAGAACCAGGTCAGCAGAGCTGCTCTAGAGCTAGAGAACCAGGTCAGCAGAGCTGCTCTAGAGCCAGAGAACCAGGTCAGCAGAGCTGCTCTAGAGCCAGAGAACCAGGTCAGCAGAGCTGTTGTAGAGCCAGAGAACGAGGTCAGCAGAGCTGCTCTAGAGCCTCAGAACCAGGTCTGCAGAGCCGTTGTAGAGCCAGAGAACCAGGTCAGCAGATTAGCTTTAGAACCAGAGAACCAGGTCAGCAGAGCTGCTTTAGAGGCAGTGAACCAGGTCAGCAGAGCGCTTAAGAACCGTATAACCAGATCAGCAGAGCCGCTTTAGAGCCAGAGAACCAGGTCAGCAAAGATGCTTTAGAGCCAGAGAACCAGGTCAGCAGAGCTGCTCTAGAGGCTAAGAACCAAGTCAGCAGAGCTGCTCCAGATGCAGAGAACCGGGTCAGCAGAGCTACTGAAGAGCCAGAGAACCAGGTCAGCAGAGCTGCTTTAGAGCCATAGAACCAGGTCAGCAGAGCTGCTTTAGAGCCATAGAACCAGGTCAGCAGAGCTGTTTAAGAGGCCGAGAACCAGGTCAGCAGAGCTGCTCTAGAGCCAGAGAACCAGTTCAGCAGAGCTGGTTTAGAGCCAGAGAACCAGGTCAGCAGAGCTGCTGTAGTGCCTCAGAACCAGGTCAGCAGAGCTGCTCTAGAGGCAGAGAACTGGGTCAGCAGAGCTACTGTAGAGGCAGAGAACCTGGTTAGCAGAGCTGCTTTGGAGCCATAGAACCAGGTCGTAAGAGCTGCTTTAGAGCCATAGAACCAGGTCAGCAGAGCTGTTTAAGTGCCAGAGAACCAGGTCAGCAGAGCTGCTGTAGAGCCATAGAACCAGGTCAGAAGAGCTGCCTTAGAGCCAGAGAACCAGAACAGCAGAGCTGCTTTAGAGCCATAGAACCAGGTCAGCAGAGCTTCTTTAGAGTCATACAACCAGGTCAGCAGAGCTGCTTTAGAGCCATAGAACCAGGCCAGCAGAGCTGCTTTAGAGCCTAAGCACCAGGTCAGCAGAGCTGCTCTAGGGCCAAAGCACCAGGTCAGCAGAGCCGCTTTAGAACCGTATAACCAGGTCAGCAGAGCTGCTTTAGAGCAAGAGAACCAGGTCAGCATAGAAACTTTAGAGCCAGAGAACCAGGTCAGCAGAGCTGCTCTAGAGCCAGAGACCCAGGTCAGCAGAGCTGCTTTAGAGCCAGAGAACCAGGTCAGCAGAGCTGCTCTAGAGCCTAAGAACCAGGTCAGTAGAGCTGCTTTAGTACCAGAGAAGCAGGTCAGCAGAGCCGCTTTAGAGCCAGAGAACCAGGTCAGGAGAGCCGCTTTAGAGCCAGAGAACCAGGCCAGCAGAGCTGCTCTATAGCCTAAGCACCAGGTCAGCAGACCTGCTCTAGAGCCAGAGAACCAGGTCAGCAGAGCTGCTTTAGAACGGTAGAACCAGGACAGCAAAGACACTTTAGAGCCAGAGAACCAGGTCAGCAAAGATGCTTTAGAGCCAGAGAACCAGGTCAGCAGAGCTGCTCTAGAGCCAGAGAACCAGGTCAGCAGAGCTGCTCTAGAGCCAGAGAACCAGGTCAGCAGAGCTGCTCTAGAGCCATAGAACCAGGTCAGCAGAGCCGTTGTAGAGCCAGAGAACCAGGTCAGCAGAGTCGCTTTAGAACCAGAGAACCAGGTCAGCAGAGCTGCTTTAGAGGCAGTGAACCAGGTCAGCAGAGCGCTTTAGAACCGTATAACCAGATCAGCAGAGCCGCTTTAGAGCCAGAGAACCAGGTCAGCAAAGATGCTTTAGAGCCAGAGAACCAGGTCAGCAGAGCTGCTCTAGAGGCTAAGAACCAAGTCAGCAGAGCTGCTCCAGAAGCAGAGAACCGGGTCAGCAGAGCTACTGAAGAGCCAGAGAACCAGGTCAGCAGAGCTGCTTTAGAGCCAGAGAACCAGGTCAGCAGAGCTGCTTTAGAGCTATAGAACCAGGTCAGCAGAGCTGTTTAAGAGGCCGAGAACCAGGTCAGCAGAGCTGCTCTAGAGCCAGAGAACCAGTTCAGCAGAGCTGGTTTAGAGCCAGAGAACCAGGTCAGCAGAGCTGCTGTAGAGCCTCAGAACCAGGTCAGCAGAGCTGCTCTAGAGGCAGAGAACCGGGTCAGCAGAGCTACTGTAGAGGCAGAGAACCTGGTTAGCAGAGCTGTTTTGGAGCTTAGAACCAGGTCAGCAGAGCTGCTTTAGAGCCATAGAACCAGGTCAGCAGAGCTGTTTAAGAGCCAGAGAACCAGGTCAGCAGAGCTGCTGTAGAGCCATAGAACCAGGTCAGCAGAGCTGCCGTAGAGCCAGAGAACCAGAACAGCAGAGCTGCTTTAGAGCCATATAACCAGGTCAGCAGAGCTTCTTTAGAGCCATACAACCAGGTCAGCAGAGCTGCTTTAAAGCCATAGAACCAGGCCAGCAGAGCTGCTTTAGAGCCTAAGCACCAGCTCAGCAGAGCTGCTCTAGGGCCAGAGCACCAGGTCAGCAGAGCCGTTTAAGAACTGTATAACCAGGTCAGGACAGCTGCTTTAGAGCAAGAGAACCAGGTCAGCAAAGAAACTTTAGAGCCAGAGAACCAGGTCAGCAGAGCTGCTCTAGAGCCAGAGACCCAGGTCAGCAGAGCTGCTTTAGAGCCAGAGAACCAGGTCAGCAGAGCTGCTCTAGAGCCTAAGAACCAGGTCAGTAGAGCTGCTTTAGAACCAGAGAAGCAGGTCAGCAGAACGGCTTTAGAGCCAGAGAACCAGGTCAGCAGAGCCGCTTTAGAGCCAGAGAACCAGGTCAGCAGAGTTGCTCTATAGCCTAAGCACCAGGTCAGCAGACCTGCTCTAGAGCCAGAGAACCAGGTCAGCAGAGCTGCTTTAGAACGGTAGAACCAGGACAGCAGAGACGCTTTAGAGCCAGAGAACCAGGTCAGCAAAGATGCTTTAGAGCCAGAGAACCAGGTCAGCAGAGCTGCTCTAAAGCCTAAAAACCAGGTCAGCTGAGCTGCTCTAGAGGCAGAGAACAAGGTCAGCAGAGCTACTGTAGAGCCAGAGAACCAAGTCAGCAAAGCTGCATCAGAGCCATAGAACCAGGTCAGCAGAGCTGCTCTAGAGCCTAAGAACCAGGTCAGTAGAGCTGCTTTAGAACCAGAGAAGCAGGTCAGCAGAGCTTCTTTAGAGCCATACAACCAGGTCAGCAGAGCTGCTTTAGAGCCATAGAACCAGGCCAGCAGAGCTGCTCTAGAGCCTAAGCACCAGGTCAGCAGAGCTGCTCTAAAGCCAGAGAACCAGGTCAGCAGAGCTGCTTTAGAGCCAGAGAACCAGACAAGCAGCGCCGCTTTAGAGCCAGAGAACCAGGTCAGCAGAGCTGCTTTAGAGCCAGAGAACCAGGTCAGCAGAGCCGCTTTAGAGCCAGAGAACCAGGTCAGCAGAGCTGCTTTAGAGGGAGAGAACCAGGTCAGCAGAGCTGCTTTAGAGCCAGATAACCAGGTCAGCAGAGCTGCTCTAGAGCTAGAGAAGCAGGTCAGAAGAGCTGCTCTAGAGCCTAACCACCAGGTCAGCAGAACTGCTCTAGAGCCAGAGAATCAGGTCAGCAGAGCTGCTTTAGAGCCATAGAACCAGGCCAGCAGAGCTGCTCTAGAGCCTAAGCACCAGGTCAGCAGAGCTGCTCTAAAGCCAGAGAACCAGGTCAGCAGAGCTGCTTTAGAGCCAGAGAACCAGACAAGCAGAGCCGCTTTAGAGCCAGAGAACCAGGTCAGCAGAGCTGCTTTAGAGCCAGAGAACCAGGTCAGCAGAGCCGCTTTAGAGCCAGAGAACCAGGTCAGCAGAGCTGCTTTAGAGGGAGAGAACCAGGTCAGCAGAGCTGCTTTAGAGCCAGATAACCAGGTCAGCAGAGCTGCTCTAGTGCTAGAGAAGCAGGTCAGAAGAGCTGCTATAGAGCCTAACCACCAGGTCAGCAGAACTGCTCTAGAGCCAGAGAATCATGTCAGCAGAGCTGCTTTAGAGCCAGAGAACCAGGTCAGCAGAGCTGCTCTATAGCCTAAGCACCAGGTCAGCAGACCTGCTCTAGAGCCAGAGAACCAGGTCAGCAGAGCTGCTTTAGAACGGTAGAACCAGGACAGCAGAGCCGCTTTAGAGCCAGAGAACCAGGTCAGCAAAGATGCTTTAGAGCCAGAGAACCAGGTCAGCAGAGCTGCTCTAGAGCCTAAGAACCAGGTCAGCAGAGCTGCTCTAGAGGCAGAGAACATGGTCAGCAGAGCTACTGTAGAGCCAGAGAACCAGGTCAGCAGAGCTGCATCAGAGCCATAGAACCAGGTCAGCAGAGCTGTTCTAGAGCCTAAGAACCAGGTCAGTAGAGCTGCTTTAGAACCAGAGAAGCAGGTCAGCAGATCCGCTTTAGAGCCAGAGAACCAGGTCAGCAGAGCCGATTTAGAGCCAGAGAACCAGGTCAGCAGAGCTGCTTTAGAGCCAGAGAACCAGGTCAGCAGAGCAGCTTTAGAGGGAGAGAACCAGGTCAGCAGAGCTGCTTTAGAGGGAGAGAACCAGGTCAGCAGAGCTGCTCTAGAGCCAGAGAACCAGGTCAGCAGAGCTGCTCTAGAGCCAGAGAACCAGGTCAGCAGAGCTGCTTTAGAACGGTAGAACCAGGGCAGCAGAGCCACTTTAGAGCCAGAGAACCAGGTCAGCAAAGATGCTTTAGAGCCAGAGAACCAGGTCAGCAGAGCTGCTCTAGAGCCTGAGAACCAGGTCAGCAGAGCTGCTCTAGAGGCAGAGAACAAGGTCAGCAGAACTACTGTAGAGCCAGAGAACCAGGTCAGCAGAGCTGCATCAGAGCCATAGAACCAGGTCAGCAGAGCTGCTCTAGAGCCTTAGAACCAGGTCAGTAGAGCTGCTTTAGAACCAGGTCAGCAGAGCCGCTTTAGAGCCAGAGAACCAGGTCAGCGGAGCCGATTTAGAGCCAGAGAACCAGGTCAGTAGAGCCGCTTTAGAGCCAGAGAACCAGGTCAGCAGAGCTGCTCTATAGCCTAAGCACCAGGTCAGCAGACCTGCTCTACAGCCAGAGAACCAGGTCAGCAGAGCTGCTTTAGAGCCAGAGAACCAGGTCAGCAGAGCCGCTTTAGAGCCAGGAACCAGGTCAGCAGAGCAGCTTTAGAGGGAGAGAAACAGGTCAGCAGAGCTGCTTTAGAGGGAGAGAACCAGGTCAGCAGAGCTGCTCTAGAGCCAGAGAACCAGGTCAGCAGAGCTGCTCTAGAGCCAGAGAACCAGGTTAGCAGAGCTGCTCTAGAGCCAGAGAACAAGGTCAGCAGAGCTGCTCTAGAGCCAGAGAAGAAGGTCAGCAGAGCTGTTTTAGAGCCAGAGATCCAGGTCAGCAGAGCCGCTTTAGAACCAGAGAACCAGGTCAGCAGAGCTGCTCTAAAGCCAGAGAACCAGGTCAGCAGAGCTGCTTTAGAGCCAGAGAACCAGACAAGCAGAGCCGCTTTAGAGCCAGAGAACCAGGTCAGCAGAGCTGCTTTAGAGCCAGAGAACCAGGTCAGCAGAGCCGCTTTAGAGCCAGAGAACCAGGTCAGCAGAGCTGCTTTAGAGGGAGAGAACCAGGTCAGCAGAGCTGCTTTAGAGCCAGATAACCAGGTCAGCAGAGCTGCTCTAGTGCTAGAGAAGCAGGTCAGAAGAGCTGCTATAGAGCCTAACCACCAGGTCAGCAGAACTGCTCTAGAGCCAGAGAATCATGTCAGCAGAGCTGCTTTAGAGCCAGAGAACCAGGTCAGCAGAGCTGCTCTATAGCCTAAGCACCAGGTCAGCAGACCTGCTCTAGAGCCAGAGAACCAGGTCAGCAGAGCTGCTTTAGAACGGTAGAACCAGGACAGCAGAGCCGCTTTAGAGCCAGAGAACCAGGTCAGCAAAGATGCTTTAGAGCCAGAGAACCAGGTCAGCAGAGCTGCTCTAGAGCCTAAGAACCAGGTCAGCAGAGCTGCTCTAGAGGCAGAGAACATGGTCAGCAGAGCTACTGTAGAGCCAGAGAACCAGGTCAGCAGAGCTGCATCAGAGCCATAGAACCAGGTCAGCAGAGCTGTTCTAGAGCCTAAGAACCAGGTCAGTAGAGCTGCTTTAGAACCAGAGAAGCAGGTCAGCAGAGCCGCTTTAGAGCCAGAGAACCAGGTCAGCAGAGCCGATTTAGAGCCAGAGAACCAGGTCAGCAGAGCTGCTTTAGAGCCAGAGAACCAGGTCAGCAGAGCAGCTTTAGAGGGAGAGAACCAGGTCAGCAGAGCTGCTTTAGAGGGAGAGAACCAGGTCAGCAGAGCTGCTCTAGAGCCAGAGAACCAGGTCAGCAGAGCTGCTCTAGAGCCAGAGAACCAGGTCAGCAGAGCTGCTTTAGAACGGTAGAACCAGGGCAGCAGAGCCACTTTAGAGCCAGAGAACCAGGTCAGCAAAGATGCTTTAGAGCCAGAGAACCAGGTCAGCAGAGCTGCTCTAGAGCCTGAGAACCAGGTCAGCAGAGCTGCTCTAGAGGCAGAGAACAAGGTCAGCAGAACTACTGTAGAGCCAGAGAACCAGGTCAGCAGAGCTGCATCAGAGCCATAGAACCAGGTCAGCAGAGCTGCTCTAGAGCCTTAGAACCAGGTCAGTAGAGCTGCTTTAGAACCAGGTCAGCAGAGCCGCTTTAGAGCCAGAGAACCAGGTCAGCGGAGCCGATTTAGAGCCAGAGAACCAGGTCAGTAGAGCCGCTTTAGAGCCAGAGAACCAGGTCAGCAGAGCTGCTCTATAGCCTAAGCACCAGGTCAGCAGACCTGCTCTATAGCCAGAGAACCAGGTCAGCAGAGCTGCTTTAGAGCCAGAGAACCAGGTCAGCAGAGGCGCTTTAGAGCCAGGAACCAGGTCAGCAGAGCAGCTTTAGAGGGAGAGAACCAGGTCAGCAGAGCTGCTTTAGAGGGAGAGAACCAGGTCAGCAGAGCTGCTCTAGAGCCAGAGAACCAGGTCAGCAGAGCTGCTCTAGAGCCAGAGAACCAGGTCAGCAGAGCTGCTCTAGAGCCAGAGAACAAGGTCAGCAGAGCTGCTCTAGAGCCAGAGAAGAAGGTCAGCAGAGCTGTTTTAGAGCCAGAGATCCAGGTCAGCAGAGCCGCTTTAGAACCAGAGAACCAGGTCAGCAGATCTGCTTTAGAGCCAGTGAACCAGGTCAGCAGAGCTGCTTTAGAACGGTAGAACCAGGACAGCAGAGCCGCTTTAGAGCCAAAGAACTAGGTCAGCAAAGATGCTTTAGAGCCAGAGAACCGGGTCAGCAGAGCTGCTCTAGAGCCTAAGAACCAGGTCAGCAGAGCTGCTCTAGACGCAGAAAACAAGGTCAGCAGAGCTACTGTAGTGCCAGAGAACCAGGTCAGCAGAGCTGCATCAGAGCCATAGAAACAGGACAGCAGAGCTGCTTTAGAGCAGTAGAACCAGGCCAGCAGCACCGTTTAAGAGCCAGAGAACCAGGTCATCAGAGCTGTTGTAGAGCCAGAGAACCAGGTCAGCAGAGCTGCTTTAGAGCCAGAGAACCAGGTTAGCAGAGCCATTGTAGAGCCAGAGAACCAGGTCACCAGAACTGCTGTAGAGCCAGAGAACCAGGTCAGCAGAGCTGCTGTAGAGCCAGAGATACCAGGTCAGCAGAGCTGCATTAGAGGGAGAGAACGAGGTCAGCAGAGCTGCTTTTGAGCCAGAGAACCAAGTCAGCAGAGCTGCTATAGAGGGAGAGAACCAGGTCAGCAGAGCTGCTCTAGAGCCAGAGACCCAGGTCAGCAGAGCTGCTTTAGAGCCATAGAACCAGGTCAGCAGAGCTGCTTTAGAGCCAGAGAACCAGGTCAGCAGAACCGTTGTAGGGCCAGAGAACCAGGTCATCAGAGCTGTTGTAGAGCCAGAGAACCAGGTCAGCAGAGCTGCTTTAGAGCCAGAGAACCAGGTTAGCAGAGCCATTGTAGAGCCAGAGAACCAGGTCACCAGAACTGCTGTAGAGCCAGAGAACCAGGTCAGCAGAGCTGCTGTAGAGCCAGAGATACCAGGTCAGCAGAGCTGCATTAGAGGGAGAGAACCAGGTCAGCAGAGCTGCTTTTGAGCCAGAGAACCAAGTCAGCAGAGCTGCTATAGAGGGAGAGAACCAGGTCAGCAGAGCTGCTCTAGAGCCAGAGACCCAGGTCAGCAGAGCTGCTTTAGAGCCATAGAACCAGGTCAGCAGAGCTGCTTTAGAGCCAGAGAACCAGGTCAGCAGAACCGTTGTAGGGCCAGAGAACCAGGTCAGCAGAGGTGCTCTAGAGCCGGAGAACCAGGTCAGCAGAGCTGCTTTAGAGGGAGAGAACCAGGTCAGCAGAGCTGCTCTAGAGCCAGAGAACCAGGTCAGCAGAGCTGCTCTAGAGCCATAGAACCAGGTCAGCAGAGCTGTTGTAGAGCCAGAGAACCAGGTCAGCAGAGCTGCTCTAGAGCCTAAGAACCAGGTCTGCAGAGCCGTTGTAGAGCCAGAGAACCAGGTCAGCAGAGTCGCTTTAGAACCAGAGAACCAGGTCAGCAGAGCTGCTTTAGAGGCAGTGAACCAGGTCAGCAGAGCACTTTAGAACTGTATAACGAGGTCAGCAGAGCCGCTTTAGAGCCAGAGAACCAGGTCAGCAAAAATGCTTTAGAGCCAGAGAACCAGGTCAGCAGAGCTGCTCTAGAGGCTAAGAACCAAGTCAGCAGAGCTGCTCCAGAGGCAGAGAACCGGGTCAGCAGAGCTACTGAAGAGCCAGAGAACCAGGTCAGCAGAGCTGCTTTAGAGCCATAGAACCAGGTCAGCAGAGCTGCTTTAGAGCCATAGAACCAGGTCAGCAGAGCTGTTTAAGCGGGGCCGAGAACCAGGTCAGCAGAGCTGCTCTAGAGCCAGAGAACCAGTTCAGCAGAGCTGGTTTAGAGCCAGAGAACCAGGTCAGCAGACCTGCTGTAGAGCCTCAGAACCAGGTCAGCAGAGCAGCTCTAGAGGCAGAGAACCGGGTCAGCAGAGCTACTGTAGAGGCAGAGAACCTGGTTAGCAGAGCTGCTTTAGAGCCATAGAACCAGGTCAGCAGAGCTGCTTTAGAGCCATAGAACCAGGTCAGCAGAGCTGTTTAAGAGCCAGAGAACCAGGTCAGCAGAGCTGCTGTAGAGCCATAGAACCAGGTCAGCAGAGCTGCCGTAGAGCCAGAGAACCAGAACAGCAGAGCTGCTTTAGAGCCATAGAACCAGGTCAGCAGAGCTTCTTTAGAGCCATACAACCAGGTCAGCAGAGCTGCTTTAGAGCCATAGAACCAGGCCAGCAGAGCTGCTTTAGAGCCTAAGCACCAGGCTAGCAGAGCTGCTCTAGAGCCAGAGCACCAGGTCAGCAGAGCCGCTTTAGAACCGTATAACCAGGTCAGCAGAGCCGCTTTAGAGCAAGAGAACCAGGTCAGCAAAGACACTTTAGAGCCAGAGAACCAGGTCAGCAGAGCTGCTCTAGAGCCAGAGACCCAGGTCAGCAGAGCTGCTTTAGAGCCAGAGAACCATGTCAGCAGAGCTGCTCCAGAGCCTAAGAACCAGGTCAGTAGAGCTGCTTTAGAACCAGAGAAGCAGGTCAGCAGAGCCGCTTTAGAGCCAGAGAACCAGTTCAGCAGAGCCGCTTTAGAGCCAGAGAACCAGGTCAGTAGAGCCGCTTTAGAGCCAGAGAACCAGGTCAGCAGAGCTACTCTATAGCCTAAGCACCAGGTCAGCAGACCTGCTCTAGAGCCAGAGAACCAGGTCAGCAGAGCTGCTTTAGAACGGTAGAACCAGGACAGCAGAGCCGCTTTAGAGCCAGAGAACCAGGTCAGCAAAGATGCTTTAGAGCCAGAGAACCAGGTCAGCAGAGCTGCTCTAGAGCCTAAGAACCAGGTCAGCAGAGCTGCTCTAGAGACAGAGAACAAGGTCAGCAGAGCTACTGTAGAGCCAGAGAACCAAGTCAGCAGAGCTGCATCAGAGCCATAGAACCAGGTCAGCAGAGCTGCTCTAGAGCCTAAGAACCAGGTCAGTAGAGCTGCTTTAGAACCAGAGAAGCAGGTCAGGAGACCCCCTTTAGAGCCAGAGAACCAGGTCAGCAGAGCTGCTTTAGAGCCATAGAACCAGGTCAGCAGAGCTTCTTTAGAGCCATACAACCAGGTCAGCAGAGCTGCTTTAGAGCCAGAGAACCAGGTCAGCAGAGCTGCTTTAGAGCCAGAGAACCAGACAAGCAGAGCCGCTTTAGAGCCAGAGAACCAGGTCAGCAGAGCTGCTTTAGAGCCAGAGAACCAGACAAGCAGAGCCGCTTTAGAGCCAGAGAACCAGGTCAGCAGAGCTGCTTTAGAGGGAGAGAACCAGGTCAGCAGAGCTGCTTTAGAGGGAGAGAACCAGGTCAGCAGAGCTGCTCTAGAGCCGGAGAACCAGGTCAGCAGAGCTGCTTTAGAGCCAGAGAACCAGGTCAGCAGAGCTGCTTTAGAGCCAGAGAACCAGACAAGCAGAGCCGCTTTAGAGCCAGAGAACCAGGTCAGCAGAGCTGCTTTAGAGGGAGAGAACCAGGTCAGCAGAGCTGTTTTAGAGAGAGAGAACCAGGTCATCAGAGCTGCTCTAGAGCCAGAGAACCAGAGAACCAGGTCAGCAGAGCTGCTCTAGAGCTAGAGAACCAGGTCAGCAGAGCTGCTCTAGAGCCAGAGAACCAGGTCAGCAGAGCTGCTCTAGAGCCAGAGAACCAGGTCAGCAGAGCTGCTTTAGAGCCATAGAACCAGGTCAGCAGAGCTGTTGTAGAGCCAGAGAACGAGGTCAGCAGAGCTGCTCTAGAGCCTAAGAACCAGGTCTGCAGAGCCGTTGTAGAGCCAGAGAACCAGGTCAGCAGATTTGCTTTAGAACCAGAGAACCAGGTCAGCAGAGCTGCTTTAGAGGCAGTGAACCAGGTCAGCAGAGCGCTTAAGAACCGTATAACCAGATCAGCAGAGCCGCTTTAGAGCCAGAGAACCAGGTCAGCAAAGATGCTTTAGAGCCAGAGAACCAGGTCAGCAGAGCTGCTCTAGAGGCTAAGAACCAAGTCAGCAGAGCTGCTCCAGATGCAGAGAACCGGGTCAGCAGAGCTACTGAAGAGCCAGAGAACCAGGTCAGCAGAGCTGCTTTAGAGCCATAGAACCAGGTCAGCAGAGCTGCTTTAGAGCCATAGAACCAGGTCAGCAGAGCTGTTTAAGAGGCCGAGAACCAGGTCAGCAGAGCTGCTCTAGAGCCAGAGAACCAGTTCAGCAGAGCTGGTTTAGAGCCAGAGAACCAGGTCAGCAGAGCTGCTGTAGTGCCTCAGAACCAGGTCAGCAGAGCTGCTCTAGAGGCAGAGAACTGGGTCAGCAGAGCTACTGTAGAGGCAGAGAACCTGGTTAGCAGAGCTGCTTTGGAGCCATAGAACCAGGTCGTAAGAGCTGCTTTAGAGCCATAGAACCAGGTCAGCAGAGCTGTTTAAGTGCCAGAGAACCAGGTCAGCAGAGCTGCTGTAGAGCCATAGAACCAGGTCAGAAGAGCTGCCGTAGAGCCAGAGAACCAGAACAGCAGAGCTGCTTTAGAGCCATAGAACCAGGTCAGCAGAGCTTCTTTAGAGTCATACAACCAGGTCAGCAGAGCTGCTTTAGAGCCATAGAACCAGGCCAGCAGAGCTGCTTTAGAGCCTAAGCACCAGGTCAGCAGAGCTGCTCTAGGGCCAAAGCACCAGGTCAGCAGAGCTGCTTTAGAACCGTATAACCAGGTCAGCAGAGCTGCTTTAGAGCAAGAGAACCAGGTCAGCATAGAAACTTTAGAGCCAGAGAACCAGGTCAGCAGAGCTGCTCTAGAGCCAGAGACCCAGGTCAGCAGAGCTGCTTTAGAGCCAGAGAACCAGGTCAGCAGAGCTGCTCTAGAGCCTAAGAACCAGGTCAGTAGAGCTGCTTTAGTACCAGAGAAGCAGGTCAGCAGAGCCGCTTTAGAGCCAGAGAACCAGGTCAGGAGAGCCGCTTTAGAGCCAGAGAACCAGGCCAGCAGAGCTGCTCTATAGCCTAAGCACCAGGTCAGCAGACCTGCTCTAGAGCCAGAGAACCAGGTCAGCAGAGCTGCTTTAGAACGGTAGAACCAGGACAGCAAAGACACTTTAGAGCCAGAGAACCAGGTCAGCAAAGATGCTTTAGAGCCAGAGAACCAGGTCAGCAGAGCTGCTCTAGAGCCAGAGAACCAGGTCAGCAGAGCTGCTCTAGAGCCAGAGAACCAGGTCAGCAGAGCTGCTCTAGAGCCATAGAACCAGGTCAGCAGAGCCGTTGTAGAGCCAGAGAACCAGGTCAGCAGAGTCGCTTTAGAACCAGAGAACCAGGTCAGCAGAGCTGCTTTAGAGGCAGTGAACCAGGTCAGCAGAGCGCTTTAGAACAGTATAACCAGATCAGCAGAGCCGCTTTAGAGCCAGAGAACCAGGTCAGCAAAGATGCTTTAGAGCCAGAGAACCAGGTCAGCAGAGCTGCTCTAGAGGCTAAGAACCAAGTCAGCAGAGCTGCTCCAGAAGCAGAGAACCGGGTCAGCAGAGCTACTGAAGAGCCAGAGAACCAGGTCAGCAGAGCTGCTTTAGAGCCATAGAACCAGGTCAGCAGAGCTGCTTTAGAGCTATAGAACCAGGTCAGCAGAGCTGTTTAAGAGGCCGAGAACCAGGTCAGCAGAGCTGCTCTAGAGCCAGAGAACCAGTTCAGCAGAGCTGGTTTAGAGCCAGAGAACCAGGTCAGCAGAGCTGCTGTAGAGCCTCAGAACCAGGTCAGCAGAGCTGCTCTAGAGGCAGAGAACCGGGTCAGCAGAGCTACTGTAGAGGCAGAGAACCTGGTTAGCAGAGCTGTTTTGGAGCTTAGAACCAGGTCAGCAGAGCTGCTTTAGAGCCATAGAACCAGGTCAGCAGAGCTGTTTAAGAGCCAGAGAACCAGGTCAGCAGAGCTGCTGTACAGCCATAGAACCAGGTCAGCAGAGCTGCCGTAGAGCCAGAGAACCAGAACAGCAGAGCTGCTTTAGAGCCATATAACCAGGTCAGCAGAGCTTCTTTAGAGCCATACAACCAGGTCAGCAGAGCTGCTTTAAAGCCATAGAACCAGGCCAGCAGAGCTGCTTTAGAGCCTAAGCACCAGGTCAGCAGAGCTGCTCTAGGGCCAGAGCACCAGGTCAGCAGAGCCGTTTAAGAACTGTATAACCAGGTCAGGACAGCTGCTTTAGAGCAAGAGAACCAGGTCAGCAAAGAAACTTTAGAGCCAGAGAACCAGGTCAGCAGAGCTGCTCTAGAGCCAGAGACCCAGGTCAGCAGAGCTGCTTTAGAGCCAGAGAACCAGGTCAGCAGAGCTGCTCTAGAGCCTAAGAACCAGGTCAGTAGAGCTGCATTAGAACCAGAGAAGCAGGTCAGCAGAACGGCTTTAGAGCCAGAGAACCAGGTCAGCAGAGACGCTTTAGAGCCAGAGAACCAGGTCAGCAGAGTTGCTCTATAGCCTAAGCACCAGGTCAGCAGACCTGCTCTAGAGCCAGAGAACCAGGTCAGCAGAGCTGCTTTAGAACGGTAGAACCAGGACAGCAGAGACGCTTTAGAGCCAGAGAACCAGGTCAGCAAAGATGCTTTAGAGCCAGAGAACCAGGTCAGCAGAGCTGCTCTAAAGCCTAAAAACCAGGTCAGCTGAGCTGCTCTAGAGGCAGAGAACAAGGTCAGCAGAGCTACTGTAGAGCCAGAGAACCAAGTCAGCAAAGCTGCATCAGAGCCATAGAACCAGGTCAGCAGAGCTGCTCTAGAGCCTAAGAACCAGGTCAGTAGAGCTGCTTTAGAACCAGAGAAGCAGGTCAGCAGAGCTTCTTTAGAGCCATACAACCAGGTCAGCAGAGCTGCTTTAGAGCCATAGAACCAGGCCAGCAGAGCTGCTCTAGAGCCTAAGCACCAGGTCAGCAGAGCTGCTCTAAAGCCAGAGAACCAGGTCAGCAGAGCTGCTCTAGAGCCTAAGCACCAGGTCAGCAGAGCTGCTCTAAAGCCAGAGAACCAGGTCAGCAGAGCTGCTTTAGAGCCAGAGAACCAGACAAGCAGAGCCGCTTTAGAGCCAGAGAACCAGGTCAGCAGAGCTGCTTTAGAGCCAGAGAACCAGGTCAGCAGAGCCGCTTTAGAGCCAGAGAACCAGGTCAGCAGAGCTGCTTTAGAGGGAGAGAACCAGGTCAGCAGAGCTGCTTTAGAGCCAGATAACCAGGTCAGCAGAGCTGCTCTAGTGCTAGAGAAGCAGGTCAGAAGAGCTGCTATAGAGCCTAACCACCAGGTCAGCAGAACTGCTCTAGAGCCAGAGAATCATGTCAGCAGAGCTGCTTTAGAGCCAGAGAACCAGGTCAGCAGAGCTGCTCTATAGCCTAAGCACCAGGTCAGCAGACCTGCTCTAGAGCCAGAGAACCAGGTCAGCAGAGCTGCTTTAGAACGGTAGAACCAGGACAGCAGAGCCGCTTTAGAGCCAGAGAACCAGGTCAGCAAAGATGCTTTAGAGCCAGAGAACCAGGTCAGCAGAGCTGCTCTAGAGCCTAAGAACCAGGTCAGCAGAGCTGCTCTAGAGGCAGAGAACATGGTCAGCAGAGCTACTGTAGAGCCAGAGAACCAGGTCAGCAGAGCTGCATCAGAGCCATAGAACCAGGTCAGCAGAGCTGTTCTAGAGCCTAAGAACCAGGTCAGTAGAGCTGCTTTAGAACCAGAGAAGCAGGTCAGCAGAGCCGCTTTAGAGCCAGAGAACCAGGTCAGCAGAGCCGATTTAGAGCCAGAGAACCAGGTCAGCAGAGCTGCTTTAGAGCCAGAGAACCAGGTCAGCAGAGCAGCTTTAGAGGGAGAGAACCAGGTCAGCAGAGCTGCTTTAGAGGGAGAGAACCAGGTCAGCAGAGCTGCTCTAGAGCCAGAGAACCAGGTCAGCAGAGCTGCTCTAGAGCCAGAGAACCAGGTCAGCAGAGCTGCTTTAGAACGGTAGAACCAGGGCAGCAGAGCCACTTTAGAGCCAGAGAACCAGGTCAGCAAAGATGCTTTAGAGCCAGAGAACCAGGTCAGCAGAGCTGCTCTAGAGCCTGAGAACCAGGTCAGCAGAGCTGCTCTAGAGGCAGAGAACAAGGTCAGCAGAACTACTGTAGAGCCAGAGAACCAGGTCAGCAGAGCTGCATCAGAGCCATAGAACCAGGTCAGCAGAGCTGCTCTAGAGCCTTAGAACCAGGTCAGTAGAGCTGCTTTAGAACCAGGTCAGCAGAGCCGCTTTAGAGCCAGAGAACCAGGTCAGCGGAGCCGATTTAGAGCCAGAGAACCAGGTCAGTAGAGCCGCTTTAGAGAAAGAGAACCAGGTCAGCAGAGCTGCTCTATAGCCTAAGCACCAGGTCAGCAGACCTGCTCTACAGCCAGAGAACCAGGTCAGCAGAGCTGCTTTAGAGCCAGAGAACCAGGTCAGCAGAGCCGCTTTAGAGCCAGGAACCAGGTCAGCAGAGCAGCTTTAGAGGGAGAGAACCAGGTCAGCAGAGCTGCTTTAGAGGGAGAGAACCAGGTCAGCAGAGCTGCTCTAGAGCCAGAGAACCAGGTCAGCAGAGCTGCTCTAGAGCCAGAGAACCAGGTCAGCAGAGCTGCTCTAGAGCCAGAGAACAAGGTCAGCAGAGCTGCTCTAGAGCCAGAGAAGAAGGTCAGCAGAGCTGTTTTAGAGCCAGAGATCCAGGTCAGCAGAGCCGCTTTAGAACCAGAGAACCAGGTCAGCAGAGCTGCTCTAAAGCCAGAGAACCAGGTCAGCAGAGCTGCTTTAGAGCCAGAGAACCAGACAAGCAGAGCCGCTTTAGAGCCAGAGAACCAGGTCAGCAGAGCTGCTTTAGAGCCAGAGAACCAGGTCAGCAGAGCCGCTTTAGAGCCAGAGAACCAGGTCAGCAGAGCTGCTTTAGAGGGAGAGAACCAGGTCAGCAGAGCTGCTTTAGAGCCAGATAACCAGGTCAGCAGAGCTGCTCTAGAGCTAGAGAAGCAGGTCAGAAGAGCTGCTCTAGAGCCTAACCACCAGGTCAGCAGAACTGCTCTAGAGCCAGAGAATCAGGTCAGCAGAGCTGCTTTAGAGCCATAGAACCAGGCCAGCAGAGCTGCTCTAGAGCCTAAGCACCAGGTCAGCAGAGCTGCTCTAAAGCCAGAGAACCAGGTCAGCAGAGCTGCTTTAGAGCCAGAGAACCAGACAAGCAGAGCCGCTTTAGAGCCAGAGAACCAGGTCAGCAGAGCTTCTTTAGAGCCATACAACCAGGTCAGCAGAGCTGCTTTAGAGCCATAGAACCAGGCCAGCAGAGCTGCTTTAGAGCCTAAGCACCAGGTCAGCAGAGCTGCTCTAGGGCCAAAGCACCAGGTCAGCAGAGCCGCTTTAGAACCGTATAACCAGGTCAGCAGAGCTGCTTTGAGCAAGAGAACCAGGTCAGCAAAGAAACTTTAGAGCCAGAGAACCAGGTCAGCAGAGCTGCTCTAGAGCCAGAGACCCAGGTCCGCAGAGCTGCTTTAGAGCCAGAGAACCAGGTCAGCAGAGCTGCTCTAGAGCCTAAGAACCAGGTCAGTAGAGCTGCTTTAGTACCAGAGAAGCAGGTCAGCAGAGCCGCTTTAGAGCCAGAGAACCAGGTCAGCAGAGCCGCTTTAGAGCCAGAGAACCAGGCCAGCAGAGCTGCTCTATAGCCTAGGCACCAGGTCAGCAGACCTGCTCTAGAGCCAGAGAACCAGGTCAGCAGAGCTGCTTTAGAACGGTAGAACCAGGACAGCAGAGACGCTTTAAAGCCAGAGAACCAGGTCAGCAAAGATGCTTTAGAGCCAGAGAACGAGGTCAGCAGAGCTGCTCTAGAGCTAGAGAACCAGGTCAGCAGAGCTGCTCTAGAGCCAGAGAACCAGGTCAGCAGAGCTGCTCTAGAGCCAGAGAACCAGGTCAGCAGAGCTGCTTTAGAGCCATAGAACCAGGTCAGCAGAGCTGTTGTAGAGCCAGAGAACCAGGTCAGCAGAGCTGCTCTAGAGCCTAAGAACCAGGTCTTCAGAGCCGTTGTAGAGCCAGAGAACCAGGTCAGCAGAGTCGCTTTAGAACCAGAGAACCAGGTCAGCAGAGCTGCTTTAGAGGCAGTGAACCAGGTCAGCAGAGCACTTTAGAACCGTATAACCAGATCAGCAGAGCCGCTTTAGAGCCAGAGAACCAGGTCAGCAAAGATGCTTTAGAGCCAGAGAACCAGGTCAGCAGAGCTGCTCTAGAGGCTAAGAACCAAGTCAGCAGAGCTGCTCCAGAGGCAGAGAACCGGGTCAGCAGAGCTACTGAAGAGCCAGAGAACCAGGTCAGCAGAGCTGCTTTAGAGCCATAGAACCAGGTCAGCAGAGCTGCTTTAGAGCTATAGAACCAGGTCAGCAGAGCTGTTTAAGAGGCCGAGAACCAGGTCAGCAGAGCTGCTCTAGAGCCAGAGAACCAGTTCAGCAGAGCTGGTTTAGAGCCAGAGAACCAGGTCAGGAGAGCTGCTGTAGAGCCTCAGAACCAGGTCAGCAGAGCTGCTCTAGAGGCAGAGAACCGGGTCAGCAGAGCTACTGTAGAGAAAGAGAACCTGGTTAGCAGAGCTGTTTTGGAGCCATAGAACCAGGTCAGCAGAGCTGCTTTAGAGCCATAGAACCAGGTCAGCAGAGCTGTTTAAGAGCCAGAGAACCAGGTCAGCAGAGCTGCTGTAGAGCCATAGAACCAGGTCAGCAGAGCTGCCGTAGAGCCAGAGAACCAGAACAGCAGAGCTGCTTTAGAGCCATATAACCAGGTCAGCAGAGCTTCTTTAGAGCCATACAACCCGGTCAGCAGAGCTGCTTTAAAGCCATAGAACCAGGCCAGCAGAGCTGCTTTAGAGCCTAACCACCAGGTCAGCAGAACTGCTCTAGAGCCAGAGAATCAGGTCAGCAGAGCTGCTTTAGAGTCATAGAACCAGGCCAGCAGAGCTGCTCTAGAGCCTAAGCACCAGGTCAGCAGAGCTGCTCTAAAGCCAGAGAACCAGGTCAGCAGAGCTGCTTTAGAGCCAGAGAACCAGACAAGCAGAGCCGCTTTAGAGCCAGAGAACCAGGTCAGCAGAGCTGCTTTAGAGCCAGAGAACCAGGTCAGCAGAGCAGCTTTAGAGCCAGAGAACTAGGTCAGCAGAGCTGCTTTAGAGGGAGAGAACCAGGTCAGCAGAGCTGCTTTAGAGCCAGATAACCAGGTCAGCAGAGCTGCTCTAGAGCTAGAGAAGCAGGTCAGAAGAGCTGCTATAGAGCCTAACCACCAAGTCAGCAGAACTGCTCTAGAGCCAGAGAATCAGGTCAGCAGAGCTGCTTTAGAGCCAGAGAACCAGGTCAGCAGAGCTGCTCTATAGCCTAAGCACCAGGTCAGCAGACCTGCTCTAGAGCCAGAGAACCAGGTCAGCAGAGCTGCTTTAGAACGGTAGAACCAGGACAGCAGAGCCGCTTTAGAGCCAGAGAACCAGGTCAGCAAAGATGCTTTAGAGCCAGAGAACCAGGTCAGCAGAGCTGCTCTAGAGCCTAAGAACCAGGTCAGCAGAGCTGCTCTAGAGGCAGAGAACATGGTCAGCAGAGCTACTGTAGAGCCAGAGAACCAGGTCAGCAGAGCAGCATCAGAGCCATAGAACCAGGTCAGCAGAGCTGTTCTAGAGCCTAAGAACCAGGTCAGTAGAGCTGCTTTAGAACCAGAGAAGCAGGTCAGCAGAGCCGCTTTAGAGCCAGAGAACCAGGTCAGCAGAGCCGATTTAGAGCCAGAGAACCAGGTCAGTAGAGCCGCTTTAGAGCCAGAGAACCAGGTCAGCAGAGCTGCTCTATAGCCTAAGCACCAGGTCAACAGACCTGCTCTATAGCCAGAGAACCAGGTCAGCAGAGCCGCTTTAGAGCCAGAGAACCAGGTCAGCAGAGCAGATTTAGAGGGAGAGAACCAGGTCAGCAGAGCTGCTTTAGAGGGAGAGAACCAGGTCAGCAGAGCTGCTTTTGAGCCAGAGAACCAAGTCAGCAGAGCTGCTATAGAGGGAGAGAACCAGGTCAGCAGAGCTGCTCTAGAGCCAGAGACCCAGGTCAGCAGAGCTGCTTTAGAGCCATAGAACCAGGTCAGCAGAGCTGCTTTAGAGCCAGAGAACCAGGTCAGCAGAACCATTGTAGGGCCAGAGAACCAGGTCATCAGAGCTGTTGTAGAGCCAGAGAACCAGGTCAGCAGAGCTGCTTTAGAGCCAGAGAACCAGGTTAGCAGAGCCATTGTAGAGCCAGAGAACCAGGTCACCAGAACTGCTGTAGAGCTAGAGAACCAGGTCAGCAGAGCTGCTGTAGAGCCAGAGATACCAGGTCAGCAGAGCTGCTTTAGAGCCATAGAACCAGGTCAGCAGAGCTGTTGTAGAGCCAGAGAACGAGGTCAGCAGAGCTGCTCTAGAGCCTAAGAACCAGGTCTGCAGAGCCGTTGTAGAGCCAGAGAACCAGGTCAGCAGATTCGCTTTAGAACCAGAGAACCAGGTCAGCAGAGCTGCTTTAGAGGCAGTGAACCAGGTCAGCAGAGCGCTTTAGAACCGTATAACCAGATCAGCAGAGCCGCTTTAGAGCCAGAGAACCAGGTCAGCAAAGATGCTTTAGAGCCAGAGAACCAGGTCAGCAGAGCTGCTCTAGAGGCTAAGAACCAAGTCAGCAGAGCTACTCCAGAGGCAGAGAACTGGGTCAGCAGAGCTACTGAAGAGCCAGAGAACCAGGTCAGCAGAGCTGCTTTAGAGCCATAGAACCAGGTCAGCAGAGCTGCTTTAGAGCCATAGAACCAGGTCAGCAGAGCTGTTTAAGAGGCCGAGAACCAGGTCAGCAGAGCTGCTCTAGAGCCAGAGAACCAGTTCAGCAGAGCTGGTTTAGAGCCAGAGAACCAGGTCAGCAGAGCTGCTGTAGAGCCTCAGAACCAGGTCAGCAGAGCTGCTCTAGAGGCAGAGAACCGGGTCAGCAGAGCTACTGTAGAGGCAGAGAACCTGGTTAGCAGAGCTGCTTTAGAGCCATAGAACCAGGCCAGCAGAGCTGCTTTAGAGCCTAAGCACCAGGTCAGCAGAGCTGCTCTAGGGCCAAAGCACCAGGTCAGCAGAGCCGCTTTAGAACCGTATAACCAGGTCAGCAGAGCTGCTTTGAGCAAGAGAACCAGGTCAGCAAAGAAACTTTAGAGCCAGAGAACCAGGTCAGCAGAGTTGCTCTAGAGCCAGAGACCCAGGTCAGCAGAGCTGCTTTAGAGCCAGAGAACCAGGTCAGCAGAGCTGCTCTAGAGCCTAAGAACCAGGTCAGTAGAGCTGCTTTAGTACCAGAGAAGCAGGTCAGCAGAGCCGCTTTAGAGCCAGAGAACCAGGTCAGCAGAGCCGCTTTAGAGCCAGAGAACCAGGCCAGCAGAGCTGCTCTATAGCCTAAGCACCAGGTCAGCAGACCTGCTCTAGAGCCAGAGAACCAGGTCAGCAGAGCTGCTTTAGAACGGTAGAACCAGGACAGCAGAGACGCTTTAGAGCCAGAGAACCAGGTCAGCAAAGATGCTTTAGAGCCAGAGAACCAGGTCAGCAGAGCTGCTCTAGAGCTAGAGAACCAGGTCAGCAGAGCTGCTCTAGAGCCAGAGAACCAGGTCAGCAGAGCTGCTCTAGAGCCAGAGAACCAGGTCAGCAGAGCTGCTTTAGAGCCATAGAACCAGGTCAGCAGAGCTGTTGTAGAGCCAGAGAACCAGGTCAGCAGAGCTGCTCTAGAGCCTAAGAACCAGGTCTTCAGAGCCGTTGTAGAGCCAGAGAACCAGGTCAGCAGAGTCGCTTTAGAACCAGAGAACCAGGTCAGCAGAGCTGCTTTAGAGGCAGTGAACCAGGTCAGCAGAGCGCTTTAGAACCGTATAACCAGATCAGCAGAGCCGCTTTAGAGCCAGAGAACCAGGTCAGCAAAGATGCTTTAGAGCCAGAGAACCAGGTCAGCAGAGCTGCTCTAGAGGCTAAGAACCAAGTCAGCAGAGCTGCTCCAGAGGCAGAGAACCGGGTCAGCAGAGCTACTGAAGAGCCAGAGAACCAGGTCAGCAGAGCTGCTTTAGAGCCATAGAACCAGGTCAGCAGAGCTGCTTTAGAGCTATAGAACCAGGTCAGCAGAGCTGTTTAAGAGGCCGAGAACTAGGTCAGCAGAGCTGCTCTAGAGCCAGAGAACCAGTTCAGCAAAGCTGGTTTAGAGCCAGAGAACCAGGTCAGGAGAGCTGCTGTAGAGCCTCAGAACCAGGTCAGCAGAGCTGCTCTAGAGGCAGAGAACCGGGTCAGCAGAGCTACTGTAGAGGCAGAGAACCTGGTTAGCAGAGCTGTTTTGGAGCCATAGAACCAGGTCAGCAGAGCTGCTTTAGAGCCATAGAACCAGGTCAGCAGAGCTGTTTAAGAGCCAGAGAACCAGGTCAGCAGAGCTGCTGTAGAGCCATAGAACCAGGTCAGCAGAGCTGCCGTAGAGCCAGAGAACCAGAACAGCAGAGCTGCTTTAGAGCCATATAACCAGGTCAGCAGAGCTTCTTTAGAGCCATACAACCAGGTCAGCAGAGCTGCTTTAAAGCCATAGAACCAGGCCAGCAGAACTGCTTTAGAGCCTAACCACCAGGTCAGCAGAACTGCTCTAGAGCCAGAGAATCAGGTCAGCAGAGCTGCTTTAGAGCCATAGAACCAGGCCAGCAGAGCTGCTTTAGAGCCATAGAACCAGGCCAGCAGAGCTGCTCTAGAGCCTAAGCACCAGGTCAGCAGAGCTGCTCTAAAGCCAGAGAACCAGGTCAGCAGAGCTGCTTTAGAGCCAGAGAACCAGACAAGCAGAGCCGCTTTAGAGCCAGAGAACCAGGTCAGCAGAGCTGCTTTAGAGCCAGAGAACCAGGTCAGCAGAGCCGCTTTAGAGCCAGAGAACCAGGTCAGCAGAGCTGCTTTAGAGGGAGAGAACCAGGTCAGCAGAGCTGCTTTAGAGCCAGATAACCAGGTCAGCAGAGCTGCTCTAGAGCTAGAGAAGCAGGTCAGAAGAGCTGCTATAGAGCCTAACCACCAGGTCAGCAGAACTGCTCTAGAGCCAGAGAATCAGGTCAGCAGAGCTGCTTTAGAGCCAGAGAACCAGGTCAGCAGAGCTGCTCTATAGCCTAAGCACCAGGTCAGCAGACCTGCTCTAGAGCCAGAGAACCAGGTCAGCAGAGCTGCTTTAGAACGGTAGAACCAGGACAGCAGAGCCGCTTTAGAGCCAGAGAACCAGGTCAGCAAAGATGCTTTAGAGCCAGAGAACCAGGTCAGCAGAGCTGCTCTAGAGCCTAAGAACCAGGTCAGCAGAGCTGCTCTAGAGGCAGAGAACATGGTCAGCAGAGCTACTGTAGAGCCAGAGAACCAGGTCAGCAGAGCTGCATCAGAGCCATAGAACCAGGTCAGCAGAGCTGTTCTAGAGCCTAAGAACCAGGTCAGTAGAGCTGCTTTAGAACCAGAGAAGCAGGTCAGCAGAGCCGCTTTAGAGCCAGAGAACCAGGTCAGCAGAGCCGATTTAGAGCCAGAGAACCAGGTCAGTAGAGCCGCTTTAGAGCCAGAGAACGAGGTCAGCAGAGCTGCTCTATAGCCTAAGCACCAGGTCAACAGACCTGCTCTATAGCCAGAGAACCAGGTCAGCAGAGCCGCTTTAGAGGCAGAGAACCAGGTCAGCAGAGCAGCTTTAGAGGGAGAGAACCAGGTCAGCAGAGCTGCTTTAGAGGGAGAGAACCAGGTCAGCAGAGCTGCTTTTGAGCCAGAGAACCAAGTCAGCAGAGCTGCTATAGAGGGAGAGAACCAGGTCAGCAGAGCTGCTCTAGAGCCAGAGACCCAGGTCAGCAGAGCTGCTTTAGAGCCATAGAACCAGGTCAGCAGAGCTGCTTTAGAGCCAGAGAACCAGGTCAGCAGAACCGTTGTAGGGCCAGAGAACCAGGTCATCAGAGCTGTTGTAGAGCCAGAGAACCAGGT
The DNA here is from genome assembly GCF_964204655.1 of Triturus cristatus. Taxonomy (NCBI): domain Eukaryota; kingdom Metazoa; phylum Chordata; class Amphibia; order Caudata; family Salamandridae; genus Triturus; species Triturus cristatus. The sequence continues at coordinate 136,917 of NW_028187738.1, forward strand.
CAGCAGAGCTGCTTTAGAGCCAGAGAACCAGGTTAGCAGAGCCATTGTAGAGCCAGAGAACCAGGTCACCAGAACTGCTGTAGAGCTAGAGAACCAGGTCAGCAGAGCTGCTGTAGAGCCAGAGATACCAGGTCAGCAGAGCTGCATTAGAGGGAGAGAACCAGGTCAGCAGAGCTGCTTTTGAGCCAGAGAACCAAGTCAGCAGAGCTGCTATAGAGGGCGAGAACCAGGTCAGCAGAGCTGCTCTAGAGCCAGAGACCCAGGTCAGCAGAGCTGCTTTAGAGCCATAGAACCAGGTCAGCAGAGCTGCTTTAGAGCCAGAGAACCAGGTCAGCAGAACCGTTGTAGGGCCAGAGAACCAGGTCAGCAAAGGTGCTCTAGAGCCAGAGAACCAGGTCAGCAGAGCTGCTTTAGAGGGAGAGAACCAGGTCAGCAGAGCTGCTCTAGAGCCAGAGAACCAGGTCAGCAGAGCTGCTCTAGAGCCATAGAACCAGGTCAGCAGAGCTGTTGTAGAGCCAGAGAACCAGGTCAGCAGAGCTGCTCTAGAGCCTAAGAACCAGGTCTGCAGAGCCGTTGTAGAGCCAGAGAACCAGGTCAGCAGAGTCGCTTTAGAACCAGAGAACCAGGTCAGCAGAGCTGCTTTAGAGGCAGTGAACCAGGTCAGCAGAGCACTTTAGAACTGTATAACGAGGTCAGCAGAGCCGCTTTAGGGCCAGAGAACCAGGTCAGCAAAAATGCTTTAGAGCCAGAGAACCAAGTCAGCAGAGCTGCTCTAGAGGCTAAGAACCAAGTCAGCAGAGCTGCTCCAGAGGCAGAGAACCGGGTCAGCAGAGCTACTGAAGAGCCAGAGAACCAGGTCAGCAGAGCTGCTTTAGAGCCATAGAACCAGGTCAGCAGAGCTGCTTTAGAGCCATAGAACCAGGTCAGCAGAGCTGTTTAAGCGGGGCCGAGAACCAGGTCAGCAGAGCTGCTCTAGAGCCAGAGAACCAGTTCAGCAGAGCTGGTTTAGAGCCAGAGAACCAGGTCAGCAGAGCTGCTGTAGAGCCTCAGAACCAGGTCAGCAGAGCTGCTCTAGAGGCAGAGAACCGGGTCAGCAGAGCTACTGTAGAGGCAGAGAACCTGGTTAGCAGAGCTGCTTTAGAGCCATAGAACCAGGTCAGCAGAGCTGCTTTAGAGCCATAGAACCAGGTCAGCAGAGCTGTTTAAGAGCCAGAGAACCAGGTCAGCAGAGCTGCTGTAGAGCCATAGAACCAGGTCAGCAGAGCTGCCGTAGAGCCAGAGAACCAGAACAGCAGAGCTGCTTTAGAGCCATAGAACCAGGTCAGCAGAGCTTCTTTAGAGCCATACAACCAGGTCAGCAGAGCTGCTTTAGAGCCATAGAACCAGGCCAGCAGAGCTGCTTTAGAGCCTAAGCACCAGGTCAGCAGAGCTGCTCTAGAGCCAGAGCACCAGGTCAGCAGAGCAGCTTTAGAACCGTATAACCAGGTCAGCAGAGCCGCTTTAGAGCAAGAGAACCAGTTCAGCAAAGACACTTTAGAGCCAGAGAACCAGGTCAGCAGAGCTGCTCTAGAGCCAGAGACCCAGGTCAGCAGAGCTGCTTTAGAGCCAGAGAACCATGTCAGCAGAGCTGCTCTAGAGCCTAAGAACCAGGTCAGTAGAGCTGCTTTAGAACCAGGGAAGCAGGTCAGCAGAGCCGCTTTAGAGCCAGAGAACCAGTTCAGCAGAGCCGCTTTAGAGCCAGAGAACCAGGTCAGTAGAGCCGCTTTAGAGCCAGAGAACCAGGTCAGCAGAGCTACTCTATAGCCTAAGCACCAGGTCAGCAGACCTGCTCTAGAGCCAGAGAACCAGGTCAGCAGAGCTGCTTTAGAACGGTAGAACCAGGACAGCAGAGCCGCTTTAGAGCCAGAGAACCAGGTCAGCAAAGATGCTTTAGAGCCAGAGAACCAGGTCAGCAGAGCTGCTCTAGAGCCTAAGAACCAGGTCAGCAGAGCTGCTCTAGAGACAGAGAACAAGGTCAGCAGAGCTACTGTAGAGCCAGAGACCCAAGTCAGCAGAGCTGCATCAGAGCCATAGAACCAGGTCAGCAGAGCTGCTCTAGAGCCTAAGAACCAGGTCAGTAGAGCTGCTTTAGAACCATAGAACCAGGTCAGCAGAGCTTCTTTAGAGCCATACAACCAGGTCAGCAGAGCTGCTTTAGAGCCATAGAACCAGGTCAGCAGAGCTGCTCTAGAGCCAGAGAACCAGGTCAGCAGAGCTGCTCTAGAGCCAGAGAACCAGGTCAGCAGAGCTGCTTTAGAGCCATAGAACCAGGTCAGCAGAGCTGTTGTAGAGCCAGAGAACGAGGTCAGCAGAGCTGCTCTAGAGCCTAAGAACCAGGTCTGCAGAGCCGTTGTAGAGCCAGAGAACCAGGTCAGCAGATTCGCTTTAGAACCAGAGAACCAGGTCACCACAGCTGCTTTAGAGGCAGTGAACCAGGTCAGCAGAGCGCTTTAGAACCGTATAACCAGATCAGCAGAGCCGCTTTAGAGCCAGAGAACCAGGTCAGCAAAGATGCTTTAGAGCCAGAGAACCAGGTCAGCAGAGCTGCTCTAGAGGCTAAGAACCAAGTCAGCAGAGCTGCTCCGGAGGCAGAGAACCGGGTCAGCAGAGCTACTGAAGAGCCAGAGAACCAGGTCAGCAGAGCTGCTTTAGAGCCATAGAACCAGGTCAGCAGAGCTGCTTTAGAGCCATAGAACCAGGTCAGCAGAGCTGTTTAAGAGGCAGAGAACCAGGTCAGCAGAGCTGCTCTAGAGCCAGAGAACCAGTTCAGCAGAGCTGGTTTAGAGCCAGAGAACCAGGTCAGCAGAGCTGCTGTAGAGCCTCAGAACCAAGTCAGCAGAGCTGCTCCGGAGGCAGAGAACCGGGTCAGCAGAGCTACTGTAGAGGCAGAGAACCTGGTTAGCAGAGCTGCTTTGGAGCCATAGAACCAGGTCAGCAGAGCTGCTTTAGAGCCATAGAACCAGGTCAGCAGAGCTTTTTAAGTGCCAGAGAACCAGGTCAGCAGAGCTGCTGTAGAGCCATAGAACCAGGTCAGAAGAGCTGCTGTAGAGCCAGAGAACCAGAACAGCAGAGCTGCTTTAGAGCCATAGAACCAGGCCAGCAGAGCTTCTTTAGAGCCATACAACCAGGTCAGCAGAGCTGCTTTAGAGCCATAGAACCAGGCCAGCAGAGCTGCTTTAGAGCCTAAGCACCAGGTCAGCAGAGCTGCTCTAGGGCCAAAGCACCAGGTCAGCAGAGCCGCTTTAGAACCGTATAACCAGGTCAGCAGAGCTGCTTTAGAGCAAGAGAACCAGGTCAGCAAAGAAACTTTAGAGCCAGAGAACCAGGTCAGCAGAGCTGCTCTAGAGCCAGAGACCCAGGTCAGCAGAACTGCTTTAGAGCCAGAGAACCAGGTCAGCAGAGCTGCTCTAGAGCCTAAGAACCAGGTCAGCAGAGCTTCTTTAGAGCCATACAACCAGGTCAGCAGAGCTGCTTTAAAGCCATAGAACCAGGCCAGCAGAGCTGCTTTAGAGCCTAACCACCAGGTCAGCAGAACTGCTCTAGAGCCAGAGAATCAGGTCAGCAGAGCTGCTTTAGAGCCATAGAACCAGGCCAGCAGAGCTGCTCTAGAGCCTAAGCACCAGGTCTGCAGAGCTGCTCTAAAGCCAGAGAACCAGGTCAGCAGAGCTGCTTTAGAGCCAGAGAACCAGACAAGCAGAGCCGCTTTAGAGCCAGAGAACCAGGTCAGCAGAGCTGCTTTAGAGCCAGAGAACCAGGTCAGCAGAGCCGCTTTAGAGCCAGAGAACCAGGTCAGCAGAGCTGCTTTAGAGGGAGAGAACCAGGTCAGCAGAGCTGCTTTAGAGCCAGATAACCAGGTCAGCAGAGATGCTCTAGAGCTAGAGAAGCAGGCCAGAAGAGCTGCTATAGAGCCTAACCACCAGGTCAGCAGAACTGCTCTAGAGCCAGAGAATCAGGTCAGCAGAGCTGCTTTAGAGCCAGAGAACCAGGTCAGCAGAGCTGCTCTATAGCCTAAGCACCAGGTCAGCAGACCTGCTCTAGAGCCAGAGAACGAGGTCAGCAGAGCTGCTTTAGAACGGTAGAACCAGGACAGCAGAGCCGCTTTAGAGCCAGAGAACCAGGTCAGCAAAGATGCTTTAGAGCCAGAGAACCAGGTCAGCAGAGCTGCTCTAGATCCTAAGAACCAGGTCAGCAGAGCTGCTCTAGAGGCAGAGAACATGGTCAGCAGAGCTACTGTAGAGCCAGAGAACCAGGTCAGCAGAGCTGCATCAGAGCCATAGAACCAGGTCAGCAGAGCTGCATCAGAGCCATAGAACCAGGTCAGCAGAGCTGTTCTAGAGCCTAAGAACCAGGTCAGTAGAGCTGCTTTAGAACCAGAGAAGCAGGTCAGCAGAGCCGCTTTAGAGCCAGAGAACCAGGTCAGCAGAGCCGATTTAGAGCCAGAGAACCAGGTCAGTAGAGCCGCTTTAGAGCCAGAGAACCAGGTCAGCAGAGCTGCTCTATAGCCTAAGCACCAGGTCAACAGACCTGCTCTATAGCCAGAGAACCAGGTCAGCAGAGCCGCTTTAGAGCCAGAGAACCAGGTCAGCAGAGCAGCTTTAGAGGGAGAGAACCAGGTCAGCAGAGCTGCTTTAGAGGGAGAGAACCAGGTCAGCAGAGCTGCTCTAGAGCCAGAGAACCAGGTCAGCAGAGCTGCTCTAGAGCCAGAGAACCAGGTCAGCAGAGCTGCTTTAGAACGGTAGAACCAGGGCAGCAGAGCCGCTTTAGAGCCAGAGAACCAGGTCAGCAAAGATGCTTTAGAGCCAGAGAACCAGGTCAGCAGAGCTGCTCTAGAGCCTAAGAACCAGGTCAGCAGAGCTGCTCTAGAGGCAGAGAACAAGGTCAGCAGAACTACTGTAGAGCCAGAGAACCAGGTCAGCAGAGCTGCATCAGAGCCATAGAACCAGGTCAGCAGAGCTGCTCTAGAGCCTTAGAACCAGGTCAGTAGAGCTGCTTTAGAACCAGGTCAGCAGAGCCGCTTTAGAGCCAGAGAACCAGGTCAGCGGAGCCGATTTAGAGCCAGAGAACCAGGTCAGTATAGCCGCTTTAGAGCCAGAGAAACAGGTCAGCAGAGCTGCTCTTTGGCCTAAGCACCAGGTCAGCAGACCTGCTCTATAGCCAGAGAACCAGGTCAGCAGAGCCGCTTTAGAGCCAGGAACCAGGTCAGCAGAGCAGCTTTAGAGGGAGAGAACCAGGTCAGCAGAGCTGCTTTAGAGGGAGAGAACCAGGTCAGCAGAGCTGCTCTAGAGCCAGAGAACCAGGTCAGCAGAGCTGCTCTAGAGCCAGAGAACCAGGTCAGCAGAGCTGCTCTAGAGCCAGAGAAGAAGGTCAGCAGAGCTGTTTTAGAGCCAGAGATCCAGGTCAGCAGAGCCGCTTTAGAACCAGAGAACCAGGTCAGCAGATCTGCTTTAGAGCCAGTGAACCAGGTCAGCAGAGCTGCTTTAGAACGGTAGAACCAGGACAGCAGAGCCGCTTTAGAGCCAAAGAACTAGGTCAGCAAAGATGCTTTAGAGCCAGAGAACCGGGTCAGCAGAGCTGCTCTAGAGCCTAAGAACCAGGTCAGCAGAGCTGCTCTAGACGCAGAAAACAAGGTCAGCAGAGCTACTGTAGTGCCATAGAAACAGGACAGCAGAGCTGCTTTAGAGCAGTAGAACCAGGCCAGCAGCACCGTTTAAGAGCCAGACAACCAGGTCATCAGAGCTGTTGTAGAGCCAGAGAACCAGGTCAGCAGAGCTGCTTTAGAGCCAGAGAACCAGGTTAGCAGAGCCATTGTAGAGCCAGAGAACCAGGTCACCAGAACTGCTGTAGAGCCAGAGAACCAGGTCAGCAGAGCTGCTGTAGAGCCAGAGATACCAGGTCAGCAGAGCTGCATTAGAGGGAGAGAACCAGGTCAGCAGAGCTGCTTTTGAGCCAGAGAACCAAGTCAGCAGAGCTGCTATAGAGGGAGAGAACCAGGTCAGCAGAGCTGCATCAGAGCCAGAGACCCAGGTCAGCAGAGCTGCTTTAGAGCCATAGAACCAGGTCAGCAGAGCTGCTTTAGAGCCAGAGAACCAGGTCAGCAGAACTGTTGTAGGACCAGAGAACCAGGTCAGCAGAGGTGCTCTAGAGCCAGAGAACCAGGTCAGCAGAGCTGCTTTAGAGGGAGAGAACCAGGTCAGCAGAGCTGCTCTAGAGCCAGAGAACCAGGTCAGCAGAGCTGCTCTAGAGCTAGAGAACAAGGTCAGCAGAGCTGCTCTAGAGCCAGAGAACCAGGTCAGCAGAGCTGCTCTAGAGCCCGAGAACCAGGTCAGCAGAGCTGCTTTAGAGCCATAGAACCAGGTCAGCAGAGCTGTTGTAGAGCCAGAGAACCAGGTCAGCAAAGCTGCTCTAGAGCCTAAGAACCAGGTCTGCAGAGCCGTTGTAGAGCCAGAGAACCAGGTCAGCAGAGTCGCTTTAGAACCAGAGAACCAGGTCAGCAGAGCTGCTTTAGAGGCAGTGAACCAGGTCAGCAGAGCACTTTAGAGCTGTATAACGATGTCAGCAGAGCCGCTTTAGAGCCAGAGAACCAGGTCAGCAAAGATGCTTTAGAGCCAGAGAACCAGGTCAGCAGAGCTGCTCTAGAGGCTAAGAACCAAGTTAGCAGAGCTGCTCCAGAGGCAGAGAACCGGGTCAGCAGAGCTACTGAAGAGCCAGAGAACCAGGTCAGCAGAGCTGCTTTAGAGCCATAGAACCAGGTCAGCAGAGCTGCTCTAGAGCCAGAGAACCAGGTCAGCAGAGCTGCTGTAGAGCCTCAGAACCAGGTCAGCAGAGCTGTTCTAGAGGCAGAGAACCGGGTCAGCAGAGCTACTGTAGAGGCAGAGAACCTGGTTAGCAGAGCTGCTTTAGAGCCATAGAACCAGGTCAGCAGAGCTGCTTTAGAGCCATAGAACCAGGTCAGCAGAGCTGTTTAAGAGCCAGAGAACCAGGTCAGCAGAGCTGCTGTAGAGCCATAGAACCAGGTCAGCAGAGCTGCCGTAGAGCCAGAGAACTAGAACAGCAGAGCTGCTTTAGAGCCATACAACCAGGTCAGCAGAGCTGCTTTAGAGCCATAGAACCAGGCCAGCAGAGCTGCTTTAGAGCCTAAGCACCAGGTCAGCAGAGCTGCTCTAGAGCCAGAGCACCAGGTCAGCAGAGCCGCTTTAGAACCGTATAACCAGGTCAGCAGAGCTGCTTTAGAGCCAGAGAACCAGGTCAGCAGAACTGTTGTAGGACCAGAGAACCAGGTCAGCAGAGGTGCTCTAGAGCCAGAGAACCAGGTCAGCAGAGCTGCTTTAGAGGGAGAGAAACAGGTCAGCAGAGCTGCTCTAGAGCCAGAGAACCAGGTCAGCAGAGCTGCTCTAGAGCTAGAGAACCAGGTCAGCAGAGCTGCTCTAGAGCCAGAGAACCAGGTCAGCAGAGCTGCTCTAGAGCCAGAGAACCAGGTCAGCAGAGCTGCTTTAGAGCCATAGAACCAGGTCAGCAGAGCTGTTGTAGAGCCAGAGAACGAGGTCAGCAAAGCTGCTCTAGAGCCTAAGAACCAGGTCTGCAGAGCCGTTGTAGAGCCAGAGAACCAGGTCAGCAGAGTCGCTTTAGAACCAGAGAACCAGGTCAGCAGAGCTGCTTTAGAGGCAGTGAACCAGGTCAGCAGAGCACTTTAGAGCTGTATAACGAGGTCAGCAGAGCCGCTTTAGAGCCAGAGAACCAGGTCAGCAAAGATGCTTTAGAGCCAGAGAACCAGGTCAGCAGAGCTGCTCTAGAGGCTAAGAACCAAGTTAGCAGAGCTGCTCCAGAGGCAGAGAACCGGGTCAGCAGAGCTACTGAAGAGCCAGAGAACCAGGTCAGCAGAGCTGCTTTAGAGCCATAGAACCAGGTCAGCAGAGCTGCTCTAGAGCCAGAGAACCAGTTCAGCAGAGCTGGTTTAGAGCCAGAGAACCAGGTCAGCAGAGCTGCTGTAGAGCCTCAGAACCAGGTCAGCAGAGCTGTTCTAGAGGCAGAGAACCGGGTCAGCAGAGCTACTGTAGAGGCAGAGAACCTGGTTAGCAGAGCTGTTTTGGAGCCATGGAACCAGGTCAGCAGAGCTGCTTTAGAGCCATAGAACCAGGTCAGCAGAGCTGTTTAAGAGCCAGAGAACCAGGTCAGCAGAGCTGCTGTAGAGCCATAGAACCAGGTCAGCAGAGCTGCCGTAGAGCCAGAGAACCAGAACAGCAGAGCTTCTTTAGAGCCATACAACCAGGTCAGCAGAGCTGCTTTAGAGCCATAGAACCAGGCCAGCAGAGCTGCTTTAGAGCCTAAGCACCAGGTCAGCAGAGCTGCTCTAGAGCCAGAGCACCAGGTCAGCAGAGCCGCTTTAGAACCGTATAACCAGGTCAGCAGAGCCGCTTTAGAGCAAGAGAACCAGGTCAGCAAAGACACTTTAGAGCCAGAGAACCAGGTCAGCAGAGCTGCTCTAGAGCCAGAGACCCAGGTCAGCAGAGCTGCTTTAGAGCCAGAGAACCATGTCAGCAGAGCTGCTCTAGAGCCTAAGAACCAGGTCAGTAGAGCTGCTTTAGAACCAGAGAAGCAGGTCAGCAGAGCCGCTTTAGAGCCAGAGAACCAGTTCAGCAGAGCCGCTTTAGAGCCAGAGAACCAGGTCAGCAGAGCTACTCTATAGCCTAAGCACCAGGTCAGCAGACCTGCTCTAGAGCCAGAGAACCAGGTCAGCAGAGCTGCTTTAGAAAGGTAGAACCAGGACAGCAGAGCCGCTTTAGAGCCAGAGAACCAGGTCAGCAAAGATGCTTTAGAGACAGAGAATAAGGTCAGCAGAGCTACTGTAGAGCCAGAGAACCAAGTCAGCAGAGCTGCATCAGAGCCATAGAACCAGGTCAGCAGAGCTGCTCTAGAGCCTAAGAACCAGGTCAGTAGAGCTGCTTTAGAACCAGAGAAGCAGGTCAGGAGAGCCCCTTTAGAGCCAGAGAACCAGGTCAGCAGAGCTGCTTTAGAGCCATAGAACCAGGTCAGCAGAGCTTCTTTAGAGCCATACAACCAGGTCAGCAGAGCTGCTTTAGAGCCAGAGAACCAGGTCAGCAGAGCTGCTTTAGAGCCATAGAACCAGACAAGCAGAGCCGCTTTAGAGCCAGAGAACCAGGTCAGCAGAGCTTCTTTAGAGCCAGAGAACCAGACAAGCAGAGCCGCTTTAGAGCCAGAGAACCAGGTCAGCAGAGCTGCTTTAGAGGGAGAGAACCAGGTCAGCAGAGCTGCTTTAGAGGGAGAGAACCAGGTCAGCAGAGCTGCTCTAGAGCCGGAGAACCAGGTCAGCAGAGCTGCTTTAGAGCCAGAGAACCAGGTCAGCAGAGCCGCTTTAGAGCCAGAGAACCAGGTCAGCAGAGCTGCTTTAGAGGGAGAGAACCAGGTCAGCAGAGCTGCTTTAGAGGGAGAGAACCAGGTCAGCAGAGCCGCTTTAGAGCCAGAGAACCAGGTCAGCAGAGCTTCTTTAGAGCCAGAGAACCAGACAAGCAGAGCCGCTTTAGAGCCAGAGAACCAGGTCAGGAGAGCTGCTTTAGAGGGAGAGAACCAGGTCAGCAGAGATGTTTTAGAGAGAGAGAACCAGGTCATCAGAGCTGCTCTAGAGCCAGAGAACCAGAGAACCAGGTCAGCAGAGCTGCTCTAGAGCTAGAGAACCAGGTCAGCAGAGCTGCTCTAGAGCCAGAGAACCAGGTCAGCAGAGCTGCTCTAGAGCCAGAGAACCAGGTCAGCAGAGCTGCTTTAGAGCCATAGAACCAGGTCAGCAGAGCTGTTGTAGAGCCAGAGAACGAGGTCAGCAGAACTGCTCTAGAGCCTAAGAACCAGGTCTGCAGAGCCGTTGTAGAGCCAGAGAACCAGGTCAGCAGATTCGCTTTAGAACCAGAGAACCAGGTCAGCAGAGCTGCTTTAGAGGCAGTGAACCAGGTCAGCAGAGCGCTTTAGAACCGTATAACCAGATCAGCAGAGCCGCTTTAGAGCCAGAGAACCAGGTCAGCAAAGATGCTTTAGAGCCAGAGAACCAGGTCAGCAGAGCTGCTCTAGAGGCTAAGAACCAAGTCAGCAGAGCTGCTCCAGAGGCAGAGAACCGGGTCAGCAGAGCTACTGAAGAGCCAGAGAACCAGGTCAGCAGAGCTGCTTTAGAGCCATAGAACCAGGTCAGCAGAGCTGCTTTAGAGCCATAGAACCAGGTCAGCAGAGCTGTTTAAGAGGCCGAGAACCAGGTCAGCAGAGCTGCTCTAGAGCCAGAGAACCAGTTCAGCAGAGCTGGTTTAGAGCCAGAGAACCAGGTCAGCAGAGCTGCTGTAGAGCCTCAGAACCAGGTCAGCAGAGGGGCTCTAGAGGCAGAGAACCGGGTCAGCAGAGCTACTGTAGAGGCAGAGAACCTGGTTAGCAGAGCTGCTTTGGAGCCATAGAACCAGGTCAGCAGAGCTGCTTTAGAGCCATAGAACCAGGTCAGCAGAGCTGTTTAAGTGCCAGAGAACCAGGTCAGCAGAGCTGCTGTAGAGCCATAGAACCAGGTCAGAAGAGCTGCCGTAGAGCCAGAGAACCAGAACAGCAGAGCTGCTTTAGAGCCATAGAACCAGGTCAGCAGAGCTTCTTTAGAGCCATACAACCAGGTCAGCAGAGCTGCTTTAGAGCCATAGAACCAGGCCAGCAGAGCTGCTTTAGAGCCTAAGCACCAGGTCAGCAGAGCTGCTCTAGGGCCAAAGCACCAGGTCAGCAGAGCCGCTTTAGAACCGTATAACCAGGTCAGCAGAGCTGCTTTAGAGCAAGAGAACCAGGTCAGCAAAGAAACTTTAGAGCCAGAGAACCAGGTCAGCAGAGCTGCTCTAGAGCCAGAGACCCAGGTCAGCAGAGCAGCTTTAGAGCCAGAGAACCAGGTCAGCAGAGCTGCTCTAGAGCCTAAGAACCAGGTCAGTAGAGCTGCTTTAGTACCAGAGAAGCAGGTCAGCAGAGCCGCTTTAGAGCCAGAGAACCAGGTCAGCAGAGCCGCTTTAGAGCCAGAGAACCAGGCCAGCAGAGCTGCTCTATAGCCTAAGCACCAGGTCAGCAGACCTGCTCTAGAGCCAGAGAACCAGGTCAGCAGAGCTGCTTTAGAACGGTAGAACCAGGTCAGCAGAGACGCTTTAGAGCCAGAGAACCAGGTCAGCAAAGATGCTTTAGAGCCAGAGAACCAGGTCAGCAGAGCTGCTCTAGAGCTAGAGAACCAGGTCAGCAGAGCTGCTTTAGAGCCATAGAACCAGGTCAGCAGAGCTGTTGTAGAGCCAGAGAACCAGGTCAGCAGAGTCGCTTTAGAACCAGTGAACCAGGTCAGCAGAGCTGCTTTAGAGGCAGTGAACCAGGTCAGCAGAGCGCTTTAGAACCGTATAACCAGATCAGCAGAGCCGCTTTAGAGCCAGAGAACCAGGTCAGCAAAGATGCTTTAGAGCCAGAGAACCAGGTCAGCAGAGCTGCTCTAGAGGCTAAGAACCAAGTCAGCAGAGCTGCTCCAGAGGCAGAGAACCGGGTCAGCAGAGCTACTGAAGAGCCAGAGAACCAGGTCAGCAGAGCTGCTTTAGAGCCATAGAACCAGGTCAGCAGAGCTGCTTTAGAGCTATAGAACCAGGTCAGCAGAGCTGTTTAAGAGGCCGAGAACCAGGTCAGCAGAGCTGCTCTAGAGCCAGAGAACCAGTTCAGCAGAGCTGGTTTAGAGCCAGAGAACCAGGTCAGCAGAGCTGCTGTAGAGCCTCAGAACCAGGTCAGCAGAGCTGCTCTAGAGGCAGAGAACCGGGTCAGCAGAGCTAATGTAGAGGCAGAGAAGCTGGTTAGCAGAGCTGCTTTGGAGCCATAGAACCAGGTCAGCAGAGCTGCTTTAGAGCCATAGAACCAGGTCAGCAGAGCTGTTTAAGTGCCAGAGAACCAGGTCAGCAGAGCTGCTGTAGAGCCATAGAACCAGGTCAGAAGAGCTGCCGTAGAGCCAGAGAACCAGAACAGCAGAGCTGCTTTAGAGCCATAGAACCAGGTCAGCAGAGCTTCTTTAGAGCCATACAACCAGGTCAGCAGAGCTGCTTTAGAGCCATAGAACCAGGCCAGCAGAGCTGCTTTAGAGCCTAAGCACCAGGTCAGCAGAGCTGCTCTAGGGCCAAAGCACCAGGTCAGCAGAGCCGCTTTAGAACCGTATAACCAGGTCAGCAGAGCTGCTTTAGAGCAAGAGAACCAGGTCAGCAAAGAAACTTTAGAGCCAGAGAACCAGGTCAGCAGAGCTGCTCTAGAGCCAGAGACCCAGGTCAGCAGAGCTGCTTTAGAGCCAGAGAACCAGGTCAGCAGAGCTGCTCTAGAGCCTAAGAACCAGGTCAGTAGAGCTGCTTTAGTACCAGAGAAGCAGGTCAGCAGAGCCGCTTTAGAGCCAGAGAACCAGGTCAGCAGAGCCGCTTTAGAGCCAGAGAACCAGGCCAGCAGAGCTGCTCTATAGCCTAAGCACCAGGTCAGCAGACCTGCTCTAGAGCCAGAGAACCAGGTCAGCAGAGCTGCTTTAGAACGGTAGAACCAGGACAGCAGAGACGCTTTAGAGCCAGAGAACCAGGTCAGCAAAGATGCTTTAGAGCCAGAGAACCAGGTCAGCAGAGCTGCTCTAGAGCTAGAGAACCAGGTCAGCAGAGCTGCTCTAGAGCCAGAGAACCAGGTCAGCAGAGCTGCTCTAGAGCCAGAGAACCAGGTCAGTAGAGCTGCTTTAGAGCCATAGAACCAGGTCAGCAGAGCTGTTGTAGAGCCAGAGAACCAGGTCAGCAGAGCTGCTCTAGAGCCTAAGAACCAGGTCTTCAGAGCCGTTGTAGAGCCAGAGAACCAGGTCAGCAGAGTCGCTTTAGAACCAGAGAACCAGGTCAGCAGAGCTGCTTTAGAGGCAGTGAACCAGGTCAGCAGAGCGCTTTAGAACCGTATAACCAGATCAGCAGAGCCGCTTTAGAGCCAGAGCACCAGGTCAGCAAAGATGCTTTAGAGCCAGAGAACCAGGTCAGCAGAGCTGCTCTAGAGGCTAAGAACCAAGTCAGCAGAGCTGCTCCAGAGGCAGAGAACCGGGTCAGCAGAGCTACTGAAGAGCCAGAGAAGCAGGTCAGCAGAGCTGCTTTAGAGCCATAGAACCAGGTCAGCAGAGCTGCTTTAGAGCTATAGAACCAGGTCAGCAGAGCTGTTTAAGAGGCCGAGAACCAGGTCAGCAGAGCTGCTCTAGAGCCAGAGAACCAGTTCAGCAGAGCTGGTTTAGAGCCAGAGAACCAGGTCAGCAGAGCTGCTGTAGAGCCTAAGAACCAGGTCAGCAGAGCTGCTCTAGAGGCAGAGAACCGGGTCAGCAGAGCTACTGTAGAGGCAGAGAACCTGGTTAGCAGAGCTGTTTTGGAGCCATAGAACCAGGTCAGCAGAGCTGCTTTAGAGCCATAGAACCAGGTCAGCAGAGCTGTTTAAGAGCCAGAGAACCAGGTCAGCAGAGCTGCTGTAGAGCCATAGAACCAGGTCAGCAGAGCTGCCGTAGAGCCAGAGAACCAGAACAGCAGAGCTGCTTTAGAGCCATATAACCAGGTCAGCAGAGCTTCTTTAGAGCCATACAACCAGGTCAGCAGAGCTGCTTTAGAGCCATAGAACCAGGCCAGCAGAGCTGCTTTAGAGCCTAAGCACCAGGTCAGCAGAGCTGCTCTAGGGCCAAAGCACCAGGTCAGCAGAGTCGCTTTAGAACCGTATAACCAGGTCAGCAGAGCTGCTTTAGAGCAAGAGAACCAGGTCAGCAAAGAAACTTTAGAGCCAGAGAACCAGGTCAGCAGAGCTGCTCTAGAGCCAGAGACCCAGGTCAGCAGAGCTGCTTTAGAGCCAGAGAACCAGGTCAGCAGAGCTGCTCTAGAGCCTAAGAACCAGGTCAGTAGAGCTGCTTTAGAACCAGAGAAGCAGGTCAGCAGAGCCGCTTTAGAGCCAGAGAACCAGGTCAGCAGAGCCGCTTTAGAGCCAGAGAACCAGGTCAGCAGAGCTGCTTTAGAACGGTAGAACCAGGACAGCAGAGCCGCTTTAGAGCCAGAGAACCAGGTCAGCAAAGATGCTTTAGAGCCAGAGAACCAGGTCAGCAGAGCTGCTCTAGATCCTAAGAACCAGGTCAGCAGAGCTGCTCTAGAGACAGAGAACAAGGTCAGCAGAGCTACTGTAGAGCCAGAGAACCAAGTCAGCAGAGCTGCATCGGAGCCATAGAACCAGGTCAGCAGAGCTGCTCTAGAGCCTAAGAACCAGGTCAGTAGAGCTGCTTTAGAACCAGAGAAGCAGGTCAGGAGAGCCCCTTTAGAGCCAGAGAACCAGGTCAGCAGAGCTGCTTTAGAGCCATAGAACCAGGTCAGCAGAGCTTCTTTAGAGCCATACAACCAGGTCAGCAGAGCTGCTTTAGAGCCAGAGAACCAGGTCAGCAGAGCTGCTTTAGAGCCAGAGAACCAGACAAGCAGAGCCGCTTTAGAGCAAGAGAACCAGGTCAGCAGAGCTGCTTTAGAGCCAGAGAACCAGATCAGCAGAGCTGCTTTAGAGGGAGAGAAACAGGTCAGCAGAGCTGCTTTAGAGGGAGAGAACCAGGTCAGCAGAGCTGCTCTAGAGCCGGAGAACCAGGTCAGCAGAGCTGCTTTAGAGCCAGAGAACCAGGTCAGCAGAGCTGCTTTAGAGCCAGAGAACCAGACAAGCAGAGCCGCTTTAGAGCCAGAGAACCAGGTCAGCAGAGCTGCTTTAGAGGGAGAGAACCAGGTCAGCAGAGCTGTTTTAGAGAGAGAGAACCAGGTCATCAGAGCTGCTCTAGAGCCAGAGAACCAGAGAACCAGGTCAGCAGAGCTGCTCTAGAGCCAGAGAACCAGGTCAGCAGAGCTGCTCTAGAGCCAGAGAACCAGGTCAGCAGAGCTGCTTTAGAGCCATAGAACCAGGTCAGCAGAGCTGTTGTAGAGCCAGAGAACGAGGTCAGCAGAGCTGCTCTAGAGCCTAAGAACCAGGTCTGCAGAGCCGTTGTAGAGCCAGAGAACCAGGTCAGCAGATTCGCTTTAGAACCAGAGAACCAGGTCAGCAGAGCTGCTTTAGAGGCAGTGAACCAGGTCAGCAGAGCGCTTTAGAATCGTATAACCAGATCAGCAGAGCCGCTTTAGAGCCAGAGAACCAGGTCAGCAAAGATGCTTTAGAGCCAGAGAACCAGGTCAGCAGAGCTGCTCTAGAGGCTAAGAACCAAGTCAGCAGAGCTGCTCCAGAGGCAGAGAACCGGGTCAGCAGAGCTACTGAAGAGCCAGAGAACCAGGTCAGCAGAGCTGCTTTAGAGCCATAGAACCAGGTCAGCAGAGCTGCTTTAGAGCCATAGAACCAGGTCAGCAGAGCTGTTTAAGAGGCCGAGAACCAGGTCAGCAGAGCTGCTCTAGAGCCAGAGAACCAGTTCAGCAGAGCTGGTTTAGAGCCAGAGAACCAGGTCAGCAGAGCTGCTGTAGAGCCTTAGAACCAGGTCAGCAGAGCTGCTCTAGAGGCAGAGAACCGGGTCAGCAGAGCTACTGTAGAGGCAGAGAACCTGGTTAGCAGAGCTGCTTTGGAGCCATAGAACCAGGTCAGCAGAGCTGCTTTAGAGCCATAGAACCAGGTCAGCAGAGCTGTTTAAGTGCCAGAGAACCAGGTCAGCAGAGCTGCTGTAGAGCCATAGAACCAGGTCAGAAGAGCTGCCGTAGAGCCAGAGAACCAGAACAGCAGAGCTGCTTTAGAGCCATAGAACCAGGTCAGCAGAGCTTCTTTAGAGCCATACAACCAGGTCAGCAGAGCTGCTTTAGAGCCATAGAACCAGGCCAGCAGAGCTGCTTTAGAGCCTAAGCACCAGGTCAGCAGAGCTGCTCTAGGGCCAAAGCACCAGGTCAGCAGAGCCGCTTTAGAACCGTATAACCAGGTCAGCAGAGCTGCTTTAGAGCAAGAGAACCAGGTCAGCAAAGAAACTTTAGAGCCAGAGAACCAGGTCAGCAGAGCTGCTCTAGAGCCAGAGACCCAGGTCAGCAGAGCTGCTTTAGAGCCAGAGAACCAGGTCAGCAGAGCTGCTCTAGAGCCTAAGAACCAGGTCAGTAGAGCTGCTTTAGTACCAGAGAAGCAGGTCAGCAGAGCCGCTTTAGAGCCAGAGAACCAGGTCAGCAGAGCCGCTTTAGAGCCAGAGAACCAGGCCAGCAGAGCTGCTCTATAGCCTAAGCACCAGGTCAGCAGACCTGCTCTAGAGCCAGAGAACCAGGTCAGCAGAGCTGCTTTAGAACGGTAGAACCAGGACAGCAGAGACGCTTTAGAGCCAGAGAACCAGGTCAGCAAAGATGCTTTAGAGCCAGAGAACCAGGTCAGCAGAGCTGCTCTAGAGCTAGAGAACCAGGTCAGCAGAGCTGCTCTAGAGCCAGAGAACCAGGTCAGCAGAGCCGTTGTAGAGCCAGAGAACCAGGTCAGCAGATTCGCTTTAGAACCAGAGAACCAGGTCAGCAGAGCTGCTTTAGAGGCAGTGAACCAGGTCAGCAGAGCGCTTTAGAACCGTATAACCAGATCAGCAGAGCCGCTTTAGAGCCAGAGAACCAGGTCAGCAAAGATGCTTTAGAGCCAGAGAACCAGGTCAGCAGAGCTGCTCTAGAGGCTAAGAACCAAGTCAGCAGAGCTGCTCCAGAGGCAGAGAACCGGGTCAGCAGAGCTACTGAAGAGCCAGAGAACCAGTTCAGCAGAGCTGCTTTAGAGCCATAGAACCAGGTCAGCAGAGCTGCTTTAGAGCCATAGAACCAGGTCAGCAGAGCTGTTTAAGAGGCCGAGAACCAGGTCAGCAGAGCTGCTCTAGAGCCAGAGAACCAGTTCAGCAGAGCTGGTTTAGAGCCAGAGAACCAGGTCAGCAGAGCTGCTGTAGAGCCTCAGAACCAGGTCAGCAGAGCTGCTCTAGAGGCAGAGAACCGGGTCAGCAGAGCTAGTGTAGAGGCAGAGAAGCTGGTTAGCAGAGCTGCTTTGGAGCCATAGAACCAGGTCAGCAGAGCTGCTTTAGAGCCATAGAACCAGGTCAGCAGAGCTGTTTAAGTGCCAGAGAACCAGGTCAGCAGAGCTGCTGTAGAGCCATAGAACCAGGTCAGAAGAGCTGCCGTAGAGCCAGAGAACCAGAACAGCAGAGCTGCTTTAGAGCCATAGAACCAGGTCAGCAGAGCTTCTTTAGAGCATACAACCAGGTCAGCAGAGCTGCTTTAGAGCCATAGAACCAGGCCAGCAGAGCTGCTTTAGAGCCTAAGCACCAGGTCAGCAGAGCTGCTCTAGGGCCAAAGCACCAGGTCAGCAGAGCCGCTTTAGAACCGTATAACCAGGTCAGCAGAGCTGCTTTAGAGCAAGAGAACCAGGTCAGCAAAGAAACTTTAGAGCCAGAGAACCAGGTCAGCAGAGCTGCTCTAGAGCCAGAGACCCAGGTCAGCAGAGCTGCTTTAGAGCCAGAGAACCAGGTCAGCAGAGCTGCTCTAGAGCCTAAGAACCAGGTCAGTAGAGCTGCTTTAGTACCAGAGAAGCAGGTCAGCAGAGCCGCTTTAGAGCCAGAGAACCAGGTCAGCAGAGCCGCTTTAGAGCCAGAGAACCAGGCCAGCAGAGCTGCTCTATAGCCTAAGCACCAGGTCAGCAGACCTGCTCTAGAGCCAGAGAACCAGGTCAGCAGAGCTGCTTTAGAACGGTAGAACCAGGACAGCAGAGACGCTTTAGAGCCAGAGAACCAGGTCAGCAAAGATGCTTTAGAGCCAGAGAACCAGGTCAGCAGAGCTGCTCTAGAGCTAGAGAACCAGGTCAGCAGAGCTGCTCTAGAGCCAGAGAACCAGGTCAGCAGAGCTGCTCTAGAGCCAGAGAACCAGGTCAGTAGAGCTGCTTTAGAGCCATAGAACCAGGTCAGCAGAGCTGTTGTAGAGCCAGAGAACCAGGTCAGCAGAGCTGCTCTAGAGCCTAAGAACCAGGTCTTCAGAGCCGTTGTAGAGCCAGAGAACCAGGTCAGCAGAGTCGCTTTAGAACCAGAGAACCAGGTCAGCAGAGCTGCTTTAGAGGCAGTGAACCAGGTCAGCAGAGCGCTTTAGAACCGTATAACCAGATCAGCAGAGCCGCTTTAGAGCCAGAGCACCAGGTCAGCAAAGATGCTTTAGAGCCAGAGAACCAGGTCAGCAGAGCTGCTCTAGAGGCTAAGAACCAAGTCAGCAGAGCTGCTCCAGAGGCAGAGAACCGGGTCAGCAGAGCTACTGAAGAGCCAGAGAAGCAGGTCAGCAGAGCTGCTTTAGAGCCATAGAACCAGGTCAGCAGAGCTGCTTTAGAGCTATAGAACCAGGTCAGCAGAGCTGTTTAAGAGGCCGAGAACCAGGTCAGCAGAGCTGCTCTAGAGCCAGAGAACCAGTTCAGCAGAGCTGGTTTAGAGCCAGAGAACCAGGTCAGCAGAGCTGCTGTAGAGCCTAAGAACCAGGTCAGCAGAGCTGCTCTAGAGGCAGAGAACCGGGTCAGCAGAGCTACTGTAGAGGCAGAGAACCTGGTTAGCAGAGCTGTTTTGGAGCCATAGAACCAGGTCAGCAGAGCTGCTTTAGAGCCATAGAACCAGGTCAGCAGAGCTGTTTAAGAGCCAGAGAACCAGGTCAGCAGAGCTGCTGTAGAGCCATAGAACCAGGTCAGCAGAGCTGCCGTAGAGCCAGAGAACCAGAACAGCAGAGCTGCTTTAGAGCCATATAACCAGGTCAGCAGAGCTTCTTTAGAGCCATACAACCAGGTCAGCAGAGCTGCTTTAGAGCCATAGAACCAGGTCAGCAGAGCTGCTCTAGAGCCAGAGACCCAGGTCAGCAAAGCTGCTTTAGAGCCAGAGAACCAGGTCAGCAGAGCTGCTCTAGAGCCTAAGAACCAGGTCAGTAGAGCTGCTTTAGAACCAGAGAAGCAGGTCAGCAGAGCCGCTTTAGAGCCAGAGAACCAGGTCAGCAGAGCCGCTTTAGAGCCAGAGAACCAGGTCAGCAGAGCTGCTTTAGAACGGTAGAACCAGGACAGCAGAGCCACTTTAGAGCCAGAGAACCAGGTCAGCAAAGATGCTTTAGAGCCAGAGAACCAGGTCAGCAGAGCTGCTTTAGAGCCAGAGAACCAGACAAGCAGAGCCGCTTTAGAGCCAGAGAACCAGGTCAGCAGAGCTGCTTTAGAGGGAGAGAACCAGGTCAGCAGAGCTGTTTTAGAGAGAGAGAACCAGGTCATCAGAGCTGCTCTAGAGCCAGAGAACCAGGTCAGCAGAGCTGCTCTAGAGCTAGAGAACCAGGTCAGCAGAGCTGCTCTAGAGCCAGAGCACCAGGTCAGCAGAGCTGCTCTAGAGCCAGAGAACCAGGTCAGCAGAGCTGCTTTAGAGCCATAGAACCAGGTCAGCAGAGCTGCTCTAGAGTCTAAGAACCAAGTCAGCAGAGCTGCTCCAGAGGCAGAGAACCGGGTCAGCAGAGCTACTGAAGAGCCAGAGAACCAGGTCAGCAGAGCTGCTTTAGAGCCATAGAACCAGGTCAGCAGAGCTGCTTTAGAGCCATAGAACAAGGTCAGCAGAGCTGCTTTAGAGCCATAGAACCAGGTCAGCAGAGCTGTTTAAGAGCCAGAGAACCAGGTCAGCAGAGCTGCTGTAGAGCCATAGAACCAGGTCAGCAGAGCTGCCGTAGAGCCAGAGAACCAGAACAGCAGAGCTGCTTTAGAGCCATATAACCAGGTCAGCAGAGCTTCTTTAGAGCCATACAACCAGGTCAGCAGAGCTGCTTTAAAGCCATAGAACCAGGCCAGCAGAGCTGCTTTAGAGCCTAACCACCAGGTCAGCAGAACTGCTCTAGAGCCAGAGAATCAGGTCAGCAGAGCTGCTTTAGAGCCATAGAACCAGACCAGCAGAGCTGCTCTAGAGCCTAAGCACCAGGTCAGCAGAGCTGCTCTAAAGCCAGAGAACCAGGTCAGCAGAGCTGCTTTAGAGCCAGAGAACCAGACAAGCAGAGCCGCTTTAGAGCCAGAGAACCAGGTCAGCAGAGCTGCTTTAGAGCCAGAGAACCAGGTCAGCAGAGCCGCTTTAGAGCCAGAGAACCAGGTCAGCAGAGCTGCTTTAGAGGGAGAGAACCAGGTCAGCAGAGCTGCTTTAGAGCCAGATAACCAGGTCAGCAGAGCTGCTCTAGAGCTAGAGAAGCAGGTCAGAAGAGCTGCTATAGAGCCTAACCACCAGGTCAGCAGAACTGCTCTAGAGCCAGAGAATCAGGTCAGCAGAGCTGCTTTAGAGCCAGAGAACCAGGTCAGCAGAGCTGCTCTATAGCCTAAGCACCAGGTCAGCAGACCTGCTCTAGAGCCAGAGAACCAGGTCAGCAGAGCTGCTTTAGAACGGTAGAACCAGGACAGCAGAGCCGCTTTAGAGCCAGAGAACCAGGTCAGCAAAGATGCTTTAGAGCCAGAGAACCAGGTCAGCAGAGCTGCTCTAGAGCCTAAGAACCAGGTCAGCAGAGCTGCTCTAGAGGCAGAGAACATGGTCAGCAGAGCTACTGTAGAGCCAGAGAACCAGGTCAGCAGAGCTGCATCAGAGCCAAAGAACCAGGTCAGCAGAGCTGTTCTAGAGCCTAAGAACCAGGTCAGTAGAGCTGCTTTAGAACCAGAGAAGCAGGTCAGCAGAACCGCTTTAGAGCCAGAGAACCAGGTCAGCAGAGCCGATTTAGAGCCAGAGAACCAGGTCAGTAGAGCCGCTTTAGAGCCAGAGAACCAGGTCAGCAGAGCTGCTCTATAGCCTAAGCACCAGGTCAACAGACCTGCTCTATAGCCAGAGAACCAGGTCAGCAGAGCTGCTTTAGAGCCAGAGAACCAGGTCAGCAGAGCCGCTTTAGAGCCAGAGAACCAGGTCAGCAGAGCAGCTTTAGAGGGAGAGAACCAGGTCAGCAGAGCTGCTTTAGAGGGAGAGAACCAGGTCAGCAGAGCTCGTCTAGAGCCAGAGAACCAGGTCAGCAGAGCTGCTCTAGAGCCAGAGAACCAGGTCAGCAGAGCTGCTTTAGAACGGTAGAACCAGGGCAGCAGAGCCGCTTTAGAGCCAGAGAACCAGGTCAGCAAAGGTGCTTTAGAGCCAGAGAACCAGGTCAGCAGAGCTGCTCTAGAGCCTAAGAACCAGGTCAGCAGAGCTGCTCTAGAGGCAGAGAACAAGGTCAGCAGAACTACTGTAGAGCCAGAGAACCAGGTCAGCAGAGCTGCATCAGAGCCATAGAACCAGGTCAGCAGAGCTGCTCTAGAGCCTTAGAACCAGGTCAGTAGAGCTGCTTTAGAACCAGGTCAGCAGAGCCGCTTTAGAGCCAGAGAACCAGGTCAGCGGAGCCGATTTAGAGCCAGAGAACCAGGTCAGTAGAGCCGCTTTAGAGCCAGAGAACCAGGTCAGCAGAGCTGCTCTTTGGCCTAAGCACCAGGTCAGCAGACCTGCTCTATAGCCAGAGAACCAGGTCAGCAGAGCTGCTTTAGAGCCAGAGAACCAGGTCAGCAGAGCCGCGTTAGAGCCAGGAACCAGGTCAGCAGAGCAGATTTAGAGCCAGAGAACCAGGTCAGTAGAGCCGCTTTAGAGCCAGAGAACCAGGTCAGCAGAGCTGCTCTATAGCCTAAGCACCAGGTCAACAGACCTGCTCTATAGCCAGAGAACCAGGTCAGCAGAGCTGCTTTAGAGCCAGAGAACCAGGTCAGCAGAGCCGCTTTAGAGCCAGAGAACCAGGTCAGCAGAGCAGCTTTAGAGGGAGAGAACCAGGTCAGCAGAGCTGCTTTAGAGGGAGAGAACCAGGTCAGCAGAGCTGGTCTAGAGCCAGAGAACCAGGTCAGCAGAGCTGCTCTAGAGCCAGAGAACCAGGTCAGCAGAGCTGCTTTAGAACGGTAGAACCAGGGCAGCAGAGCCGCTTTAGAGCCAGAGAACCAGGTCAGCAAAGGTGCTTTAGAGCCAGAGAACCAGGTCAGCAGAGCTGCTCTAGAGCCTAAGAACCAGGTCAGCAGAGCTGCTCTAGAGGCAGAGAACAAGGTCAGCAGAACTACTGTAGAGCCAGAGAACCAGGTCAGCAGAGCTGCATCAGAGCCATAGAACCAGGTCAGCAGAGCTGCTCTAGAGCCTTAGAACCAGGTCAGTAGAGCTGCTTTAGAACCAGGTCAGCAGAGCCGCTTTAGAGCCAGAGAACCAGGTCAGCGGAGCCGATTTAGAGCCAGAGAACCAGGTCAGTAGAGCCGCTTTAGAGCCAGAGAACCAGGTCAGCAGAGCTGCTCTTTGGCCTAAGCACCAGGTCAGCAGACCTGCTCTATAGCCAGAGAACCAGGTCAGCAGAGCTGCTTTAGAGCCAGAGAACCAGGTCAGCAGAGCCGCGTTAGAGCCAGGAACCAGGTCAGCAGATCAGCTTTAGAGGGAGAGAACCAGGTCAGCAGAGCTGCTTTAGAGGGAGAGAACCAGGTCAGCAGAGCTGCTCTAGAGCCAGAGAACCAGGTCAGCAGAGCTGCTCTAGAGCCAGAGAACCAGGTCAGCAGAGCTGCTCTAGAGCCAGAGAACAAGGTCAGCAGAGCTGCTCTAGAGCCAGAGAAGAAGGTCCGCAGAGTTGTTTTAGAGCCAGAGATCCAGGTCAGCAGAGCCGCTTTAGAACCAGAGAACCAGGTCAGCAGATCTGCTTTAGAGCCAGTGAACCAGGTCAGCAGAGCTGCTTTAGAACGGTAGAACCAGGACAGCAGAGCCGCTTTAGAGCCAGAGAACCGGGTCAGCAGAGCTGCTCTAGAGCCTAAGAACCAGGTCAGCAGAGCTGCTCTAGACGCAGAAAACAAGGTCAGCAGAGCTACTGTAGTGCCAGAGAACCAGGTCAGCAGAGCTGCATCAGAGCCATAGAAACAGGACAGCAGAGCTGCTTTAGAGCAGTAGAACCAGGCCAGCAGCTCCGTTTAAGAGCCAGAGAACCAGGTCATCAGAGCTGTTGTAGAGCCAGAGAACCAGGTCTGCAGAGCTGCTTTAGAGCCAGAGAACCAGGTTAGCAGAGCCATTGTAGAGCCAGAGAACCAGGTCACCAGAACTGCTGTAGAGCCAGAGAACCAGGTCAGCAGAGCTGCTGTAGAGCCAGAGATACCAGGTCAGCAGAGCTGCATTAGAGGGAGAGAACCAGGTCAGCAGAGCTGCTTTTGAGCCAGAGAACCAAGTCAGCAGAGCTGCTATAGAGGGAGAGAACCAGGTCAGCAGAGCTGCTCTAGAGCCAGAGACCCAGGTCAGCAGAGCTGCTTTAGAGCCATAGAACCAGGTCAGCAGAGCTGCTTTAGAGCCAGAGAACCAGGTCAGCAGAACCGTTGTAGGGCCAGAGAACCAGGTCAGCAGAGGTGCTCTAGAGCCAGAGAACCAGGTCAGCAGAGCTGCTTTAGAGGGAGAGAACCAGGTCAGCAGAGCTGCTCTAGAGCCAGAGAACCAGGTCAGCAGAGCTGCTCTAGAGCTAGAGAACCAGGTCAGCAGAGCTGCTCTAGAGCCAGAGAACCAGGTCAGCAGAGCTGCTCTAGAGCCAGAGAACCAGGTCAGCAGAGCTGCTTTAGAGCCTAAGAACCAGGTCAGCAGAGCTGTTGTAGAGCCAGAGAACCAGGTCAGCAAAGCTGCTCTAGAGCCTAAGAACCAGGTCTGCAGAGCCGTTGTAGAGCCAGAGAACCAGGTCAGCAGAGTCGCTTTAGAACCAGAGAACCAGGTCAGCAGAGCTGCTTTAGAGGCAGTGAACCAGGTCAGCAGAGCACTTTAGAACTGTATAACGAGGTCAGCAGAGCCGCTTTAGAGCCAGAGAACCAGGTCAGCAAAGATGCTTTAGAGCCAGAGAACCAGGTCAGCAGAGCTGCTCTAGAGGCTAAGAACCAAGTCAGCAGAGCTGCTCCAGAGGCAGAGAACAGGGTCAGCAGAGCTACTGAAGAGCCAGAGAACCAGGTCAGCAGAGCTGCTTTAGAGCCATAGAACCAGGTCAGCAGAGCTGCTCTAGAGCCAGAGAACCAGTTCAGCAGAGCTGGTTTAGAGCCTCAGAACCAGGTCAGCAGAGCTGCTCTAGAGGCAGAGAACCGGGTCAGCAGAGCTACTGTAGAGGCAGAGAACCTGGTTAGCAGAGCTGCTTTAGAGCCATAGAACCAGGTCAGCAGAGCTGTTTAAGAGCCAGAGAACCAGGTCAGCAGAGCTGCTGTAGAGCCATAGAACCAGGTCAGCAGAGCTGCCGTAGAGCCAGAGAACCAGAACAGCAGAGCTGCTTTAGAGCTATAGAACCAGGTCAGCAGAGCTTCTTTAGAGCCATACAACCAGGTCAGCAGAGCTGCTTTAGAGCCATAGAACCAGGCCAGCAGAGCTGCTTTAGAGCCTAAGCACCAGGTCAGCAGAGCTGCTCTAGAGCCAGAGCACCAGGTCAGCAGAGCCGCTTTAGAACCGTATAACCAGGTCAGCAGAGCCGCTTTAGAGCAAGAGAACCAGGTCAGCAAAGACACTTTAGAGCCAGAGAACCAGGTCAGCAGAGCTGCTCTAGAGCCAGAGACCCAGGTCAGCAGAGCTGCTTTAGAGCCAGAGAACCATGTCAGCAGAGCTGCTCTAGAGCCTAAGAACCAGGTCAGTAGAGCTGCTTTAGACGCAGAAAACAAGGTCAGCAGAGCTACTGTAGTGCCAGAGAACCAGGTCAGCAGAGCTGCATCAGAGCCATAGAAACAGGACAGCAGAGCTGCTTTAGAGCAGTAGAACCAGGCCAGCAGCACCGTTTAAGAGCCAGAGAACCAGGTCATCAGAGCTGTTGTAGAGCCAGAGAACCAGGTCAGCAGAGCTGCTTTAGAGCCAGAGAACCAGGTTAGCAGAGCCATTGTAGAGCCAGAGAACCAGGTCACCAGAACTGCTGTAGAGCCAGAGAACCAGGTCAGCAGAGCTGCTGTAGAGCCAGAGATACCAGGTCAGCAGAGCTGCATTAGAGGGAGAGAACCAGGTCAGCAGAGCTGCTTTTGAGCCAGAGAACCAAGTCAGCAGAGCTGCTATAGAGGGAGAGAACCAGGTCAGCAGAGCTGCTCTAGAGCCAGAGACCCAGGTCAGCAGAGCTGCTTTAGAGCCATAGAACCAGGTCAGCAGAGCTGCTTTAGAGCCAGAGAACCAGGTCAGCAGAACCGTTGTAGGGCCAGAGAACCAGGTCAGCAGAGGTGCTCTAGAGCCAGAGAACCAGGTCAGCAGAGCTGCTTTAGAGGGAGAGAACCAGGTCAGCAGAGCTGCTCTAGAGCCAGAGAACCAGGTCAGCAGAGCTGCTCTAGAGCTAGAGAACCAGGTCAGCAGAGCTGCTCTAGAGCCAGAGAACCAGGTCAGCAGAGCTGCTCTAGAGCCAGAGAACCAGGTCAGCAGAGCTGCTTTAGAGCCATAGAACCAGGTCAGCAGAGCTGTTGTAGAGCCAGAGAACCAGGTCAGCAAAGCTGCTCTAGAGCCTAAGAACCAGGTCTGCAGAGCCGTTGTAGAGCCAGAGAACCAGGTCAGCAGAGTCGCTTTAGAACCAGAGAACCAGGTCAGCAGAGCTGCTTTAGAGGCAGTGAACCAGGTCAGCAGAGCACTTTAGAACTGTATAACGAGGTCAGCAGAGCCGCTTTAGAGCCAGAGAACCAGGTCAGCAAAGATGCTTTAGAGCCAGAGAACCAGGTCAGCAGAGCTGCTCTAGAGGCTAAGAACCAAGTCAGCAGAGCTGCTCCAGAGGCAGAGAACAGGGTCAGCAGAGCTACTGAAGAGCCAGAGAACCAGGTCAGCAGAGCTGCTTTAGAGCCATAGAACCAGGTCAGCAGAGCTGCTCTAGAGCCAGAGAACCGGGTCAGCAGAGCTACTGTAGAGGCAGAGAACCTGGTTAGCAGAGCTGCTTTAGAGCCATAGAACCAGGTCAGCAGAGCTGCTTTAGAGCCATAGAACCAGGTCAGCAGAGCTGTTTAAGAGCCAGAGAACCAGGTCAGCAGAGCTGCTGTAGAGCCATAGAACCAGGTCAGCAGAGCTGCCGTAGAGCCAGAGAACCAGAACAGTAGAGCTGCTTTAGAGCTATAGAACCAGGTCAGCAGAGCTTCTTTAGAGCCATACAACCAGGTCAGCAGAGCTGCTTTAGAGCCATAGAACCAGGCCAGCAGAGCTGCTTTAGAGCCTAAGCACCAGGTCAGCAGAGCTGCTCTAGAGCCAGAGCACCAGGTCAGCAGAGCCGCTTTAGAACCGTATAACCAGGTCAGCAGAGCCGCTTTAGAGCAAGAAAACCAGGTCAGCAAAGACACTTTAGAGCCAGAGAACCAGGTCAGCAGAGCTGCTCTAGAGCCAGAGACCCAGGTCAGTAGAGCTGCTTTAGAGCCAGAGAACCATGTCAGCAGAGCTGCTCTAGAGCCTAAGAACCAGGTCAGTAGAGCTGCTTTAGAACCAGAGAAGCAGGTCAGCAGAGCCGCTTTAGAGCCAGAGAACCAGTTCAGCAGAGCCGCTTTAGAGCCAGAGAACCAGGTCAGTAGAGCCGCTTTAGAGCCAGAGAACCAGGTCAGCAGAGCTACTCTATAGCCCAAGCACCAGGTCAGCAGACCTGCTCTAGAGCCAGAGAACCAGGTCAGCAGAGCTGCTTTAGAACGGTAGAACCAGGACAGCAGAGCCACTTTAGAGCCAGAGAACCAGGTCAGCAAAGATGCTTTAGAGCCAGAGAACCAGGTCAGCAGAGCTGCTCTAGAGCCTAAGAACCAGGTCAGCAGAGCTGCTCTAGAGACAGAGAACAAGGTCAGCAGAGCTACTGTAGAGCCAGAGAACCAAGTCAGCAGAGCTGCATCAGAGCCATAGAACCAGGTCAGCAGAGCTGCTCTAGAGCCTAAGAACCAGGTCAGTAGAGCTGCTTTAGAACCAGAGAAGCAGGTCAGGAGAGCCCCTTTAGAGCCAGAGAACCAGGTCAGCAGAGCTGCTTTAGAGCCATAGAACCAGGTCAGCAGAGCTTCTTTAGAGCCATACAACCAGGTCAGCAGAGCTGCTTTAGAGCCAGAGAACCAGGTCAGCAGAGCTGCTTTAGAGCCAGAGAACCAGACAAGCAGAGCCGCTTTAGAGCCAGAGAACCAGGTCAGCAGAGCTGCTTTAGAGCCAGAGAACCAGACAAGCAGAGCCGCTTTAGAGCCAGAGAACCAGGTCAGCAGAGCTGCTTTAGAGGGAGAGAACCAGGTCAGCAGAGCTGCTTTAGAGGGAGAGAACCAGGTCAGCAGAGCTGCTCTAGAGCCGGAGAACCAGGTCAGCAGAGCTGCTTTAGAGCCAGAGAACCAGGTCAGCAGAGCTGCTTTAGAGCCAGAGAACCAGACAAGCAGAGCCGCTTTAGAGCCAGAGAACCAGGTCAGCAGAGCTGCTTTAGAGCCAGAGAACCAGGTCAGCAGAGCTGTTTTAGAGAGAGAGAACCAGGTCATCAGAGCTGCTCTAGAGCCAGAGAACCAGAGAACCAGGTCAGCAGAGCTGCTCTAGAGCTAGAGAACCAGGTCAGCAGAGCTTCTCTAGAGCCAGAGAACCAGGTCAGCAGAGCTGCTCTAGAGCCAAAGAACCAGGTCAGCAGAGCTGCTTTAGAGCCATAGAACCAGGTCAGCAGAGCTGTTGTAGAGCCAGAGAACGAGGTCGGCAGAGCTGCTCTAGAGCCTAAGAACCAGGTCTGCAGAGCCGTTGTAGAGCCAGAGAACCAGGTCAGCAGATTCGCTTTAGAACCAGAGAACCAGGTCAGCAGAGCTGCTTTAGAGGCAGTGAACCAGGTCAGCAGAGCGCTTTAGAACCGTATAACCAGATCAGCAGAGCCGCTTTAGAGCCAGAGAACCAGGTCAGCAAAGATGCTTTAGAGCCAGAGAACCAGGTCAGCAGAGCTGCTCTAGAGGCTAAGAACCAAGTCAGCAGAGCTGCTCCAGAGGCAGAGAACCGGGTCAGCAGAGCTACTGAAGAGCCAGAGAACCAGGTCAGCAGAGCTGCTTTAGAGCCATAGAACCAGGTCAGCAGAGCTGCTTTAGAGCCATAGAACCAGGTCAGCAGAGCTGTTTAAGAGGCCAAGAACCAGGTCAGCAGAGCTGCTCTAGAGCCAGAGAACCAGTTCAGCAGAGCTGGTTTAGAACCAGAGAACCAGGTCAGCAGAGCTGCTGTAGAGCCTCAGAACAAGGTCAGCAGAGCTGCTCTAGAGGCAGAGAACCGGGTCAGCAGAGCTACTGTAGAGGCAGAGAACCTGGTTAGCAGAGCTGCTTTGGAGCCATAGAACCAGGTCAGCAGAGCTGCTTTAGAGCCATAGAACCAGGTCAGCAGAGCTGTTTAAGTGCCAGAGAACCAGGTCAGCAGAGCTGCTGTAGAGCCATAGAACCAGGTCAGAAGAGCTGCCGTAGAGCCAGAGAACCAGAACAGCAGAGCTGCTTTAGAGCCATAGAACCAGGTCAGCAGAGCTTCTTTAGAGCCATACAACCAGGTCAGCAGAGCTGCTTTAGAGCCATAGAACCAGGCCAGCAGAGCTGCTTTAGAGCCTAATCACCAGGTCAGCAGAGCTGCTCTAGGGCCAAAGCACCAGGTCAGCAGAGCCGCTTTAGAACCGTATAGCCAGGTCAGCAGAGCTGCTTTAGAGCAAGAGAACCAGGTCAGCAAAGAAACTTTAGAGCCAGAGAACCAGGTCAGCAGAGCTGCTCTAGAGCCAGAGACCCAGGTCAGCAGAGCTGCTTTAGAGCCAGAGAACCAGGTCAGCAGAGCTGCTCTAGAGCCTAAGAACCAGGTCAGTAGAGCTGCTTTAGTACCAGAGAAGCAGGTCAGCAGAGCCGCTTTAGAGCCAGAGAACCAGGTCAGCAGAGCCGCTTTAGAGCCAGAGAACCAGGCCAGCAGAGCTGCTCTATAGCCTAAGCACCAGGTCAGCAGACCTGCTCTAGAGCCAGAGAACCAGGTCATCAGAGCTGCTTTAGAACGGAAGAACCAGGACAGCAGAGACGCTTTAGAGCCAGAGAACCAGGTCAGCAAAGATGCTTTAGAGCCAGAGAACCAGGTCAGCAGAGCTGCTCTAGAGCTAGAGAACCAGGTCAGTAGAGCTGCTCTAGAGCCAGAGAACCAGGTCAGCAGAGCTGCTCTAGAGCCAGAGAACCAGGTCAGCAGAGCTGCTTTAGAGCCATAGAACCAGGTCAACAGAGCTGTTGTAGAGCCAGAGAACCAGGTCAGCAGAGCTGCTCTAGAGCCTAAGAACCAGGTCTTCAGAGCCGTTGTAGAGCCAGAGAACCAGGTCAGCAGAGTCGCTTTAGAACCAGAGAACCAGGTCAGCAGAGCTGCTTTAGAGGCAGTGAACCAGGTCAGCAGAGCGCTTTAGAACCGTATAACCAGATCAGCAGAGCCGCTTTAGAGCCAGAGAACCAGGTCAGCAAAGATGCTTTAGAGCCAGAGAACCAGGTCAGCAGAGCTGCTCTAGAGGCTAAGAACCAAGTCAGCAGAGCTGCTCCAGAGGCAGAGAACCGGGTCAGCAGAGCTACTGAAGAGCCAGAGAACCAGGTCAGCAGAGCTGCTTTAGAGCCATAGAACCAGGTCAGCAGAGCTGCTTTAGAGCTATAGAACCAGGTCAGCAGAGCTGTTTAAGAGGCCGAGAACCAGGTCAGCAGAGCTGCTCTAGAGCCAGAGAACCAGTTCAGCAGAGCTGGTTTAGAGCCAGAGAACCAGGTCAGCAGAGCTGCTGTAGAGCCTCAGAATCAGGTCAGCAGAGCTGCTCTAGAGGCAGAGAACCGGGTCAGCAGAGCTACTGTAGAGGCAGAGAACCTGGTTAGCAGAGCTGTTTTGGAGCCATAGAACCAGACCAGCAGAGCTGCTTTAGAGCCATAGAACCAGGTCAGCAGAGCTTTTTAAGAGCCAGAGAACCAGGTCAGCAGAGCAGCTGTAGAGCCATAGAACTAGGTCAGCAGAGCTG
This sequence comes from Triturus cristatus, assembly GCF_964204655.1. Taxonomy (NCBI): domain Eukaryota; kingdom Metazoa; phylum Chordata; class Amphibia; order Caudata; family Salamandridae; genus Triturus; species Triturus cristatus. The sequence continues at coordinate 166,847 of NW_028187738.1, forward strand.
CCGTAGAGCCAGAGAACCAGAACAGCAGAGCTGCTTTAGAGCCATATAACCAGGTCAGCAGAGCTTCTTTAGAGCCATACAACCAGGTCAGCAGAGCTGCTTTAAAGCCATAGAACCAGGCCAGCAGAGCTGCTTTAGAGCCTAAGCACCAGGTCAGCAGAGCTGCTCTAGGGCCAGAGCACCAGGTCAGCAGAGCCGTTTAAGAACCGTATAACCAGGTCAGCAGAGCTGCTTTAGAGCAAGAGAACCAGGTCAGCAAAGAAACTTTAGAGCCAGAGAACCAGGTCAGCAGAGCTGCTCTAGAGCCAGAGACCCAGGTCAGCAGAGCTGCTTTAGAGCCAGAGAACCAGGTCAGCAGAGCTGCTCTAGAGCCTAAGAACCAGGTCAGTAGAGCTGCTTTAGAACCAGAGAAGCAGGTCAGCAGAGCCGCTTTAGAGCCAGAGAACCAGGTCAGCAGAGCTGCTCTATAGCCTAAGCACCAGGTCAGCAGACCTGCTCTAGAGCCAGAGAACCAGGTCAGCAGAGCTGCTTTAGAACGGTAGAACCAGGACAGCAGAGACGCTTTAGAGCCAGAGAACCAGGTCAGCAAAGATGCTTTAGAGCCAGAGAACCAGGTCAGCAGAGCTGCTCTAAAGCCTAAGAACCAGGTCAGCAGAGCTGCTCTAGAGGCAGAGAACAAGTTCAGCAGAGCTACTGTAGAGCCAGAGAACCAAGTCAGCAGAGCTGCATCAGAGACATAGAACCAGGTCAGCAGAGCTGCTCTAGAGCCCAAGAACCAGGTCAGTAGAGCTGCTTTAGAACCAGAGAAGCAGGTCAGCAGAGCTTCTTTAGAGCCATACAACCAGGTCAGCAGACCTGCTTTAGAGCCATAGAACCAGGCCAGCAGAGCTGCTCTAGAGCCTAAGCATCAGGTCAGCAGAGCTGCTCTAAAGCCAGAGAATCAGGTCAGCAGAGCTGCTTTAGTGCCAGAGAACCAGACAAGCAGCGCCGCTTTAGAGCCAGAGAACCAGGTCAGCAGAGCTGCTTTAGAGCCAGAGAACCAGGTCAGCAGAGCCGCTTTAGAGCCAGAGAACCAGGTCAGCAGAGCTGCTTTAGAGGGAGAGAACCAGGTCAGCAGAGCTGCTTTAGAGCCAGATAACCAGGTCAGCAGAGCTGCTCTAGAGCTAGAGAAGCAGGTCAGAAGAGCTGCTCTAGAGCCTAACCACCAGGTCAGCAGAACTGCTCTAGAGCCAGAGAATCAGGTCAGCAGAGCTGCTTTAGAGCCATAGAACCAGGCCAGCAGAGCTGCTCTAGAGCCTAAGCACCAGGTCAGCAGAGCTGCTCTAAAGCCAGAGAACCAGGTCAGCAGAGCTGCTTTAGAGCCAGAGAACCAGACAAGCAGAGCCGCTTTAGAGCCAGAGAACCAGGTCAGCAAAGATGCTTTAGAGCCAGAGAACCAGGTCAGCAGAGCTGCTCTAGAGCCTAAGAACCAGGTCAGCAGAGCTGCTCTAGAGGCAGAGAACATGGTCAGCGGAGCTACTGTAGAGCCAGAGAACCAGGTCAGCAGAGCTGCATCAGAGCCATAGAACCAGGTCAGCAGAGCTGTTCTAGAGCCTAAGAACCAGGTCAGTGGAGCTGCTTTAGAACCAGAGAAGCAGGTCAGCAGAGCTGCTTTAGAGCCAGAGAACCAGGTCAGCAGAGCCGATTTAGAGCCAGAGAACCAGGTCAGTAGAGCCGCTTTAGAGCCAGAGAACCAGGTCAGCAGAGCTGCTCTATAGCCTAAGCACCAGGTCAACAGACCTGCTCTATAGCCAGAGAACCAGGTCAGCAGAGCTGCTTTAGAGCCAGAGAACCAGGTCAGCAGAGCCGCTTTAGAGAGCTGCTCTAGAGCCTAAGAACCAGGTCAGCAGAGCTGCTCTAGAGGCAGAGAAGAAGGTCAGCAGAGCTGCTCTAGAGCCTTAGAACCAGGTCAGTAGAGCTGCTTTAGAACCAGGTCAGCAGAGCCGCTTTAGAGCCAGAGAACCAGGTCAGCGGAGCCGATTTAGAGCCAGAGAACCAGGTCAGTAGAGCCGCTTTAGAGCCAGAGAACCAGGTCAGCAGAGCTGCTCTATAGCCTAAGCACCAGGTCAGCAGACCTGCTCTATAGCCAGAGAACCAGGTCAGCAGAGCTGCTTTAGAGCCAGAGAACCAGGTCAGCAGAGCCGCTTTAGAGCCAGGAACCAGGTCAGCAGAGCAGCTTTAGAGGGAGAGAACCAGGTCAGCAGAGCTGCTTTAGAGGGAGAGAACCAGGTCAGCACAGCTGCTCTAGAGCCAGAGAACCAGGTCAGCAGAGCTGCTCTAGAGCCAGAGAACCAGGTCAGCAGAGCTGCTCTAGAGCCAGAGAACAAGGTCAGCAGAGCTGCTCTAGAGCCAGAGAAGAAGGTCAGCAGAGCTGTTTTAGAGCCAGAGATCCAGGTCAGCAGAGCCGCTTTAGAACCAGAGAACCAGGTCAGCAGATCTGCTTTAGAGCCAGTGAACCAGGTCAGCAGAGCTGCTTTAGAACGGTAGAACCAGGACAGCACAGCCGCTTTAGAGCCAAAGAACTAGGTCAGCAAAGATGCTTTAGAGCCAGAGAACCGGGTCAGCAGAGCTGCTCTAGAGCCTAAGAACCAGGTCAGCAGAGCTGCTCTAGACGCAGAGAACAAGGTCAGCAGAGCTACTGTAGTGCCAGAGAACCAGGTCAGCAGAGCTGCATCAGAGCCATAGAAACAGGACAGCAGAGCTGCTTTAGAGCAGTAGAACCAGGCCAGCAGCACCGTTTAAGAGCCAGAGAACCAGGTCAGTAGAGCCACTTTAGAGCCAGAGAACCAGGTCAGCAGAGCTGCTCTATAGCCTAAGCACCAGGTCAACAGACCTGCTCTATAGCCAGAGAACCAGGTCAGCAGAGCTGCTTTAGAGCCAGAGAACCAGGCCAGCAGAGCCGCTTTAGAGCCAGAGAACCAGGTCAGCAGAGCAGCTTTAGAGGGAGAGAACCAGGTCAGCAGAGCTGCTTTAGAGGGAGAGAACCAGGTCAGCAGAGCTGCTCTAGAGCCAGAGAACCAGGTCAGCAGAGCTGCTCTAGAGCCAGAGAACCAGGGCAGCAGAGCCGCTTTAGAGCCAGAGAACCAGGTCAGCAAAGATGCTTTAGAGCCAGAGAACCAGGTCAGCAGAGCTGCTCTAGAGCCTAAGAACCAGGTCAGCAGAGCTGCTCTAGAGGCAGAGAACAAGGTCAGCAGAACTACTGTAGAGCCAGAGAACCAGGTCAGCAGAGCTGCTCTAGAGCCTTAGAACCAGGTCAGTAGAGCTGCTTTAGAACCAGGTCAGCAGAGCCGCTTTAGAGCCAGAGAACCAGGTCAGCGGAGCCGATTTAGAGCCAGAGAACGAGGTCAGTAGAGCCGCTTTAGAGCCAGAGAACCAGGTCAGCAGAGCTGCTCTATAGCCTAAGCACCAGGTCAGCAGACCTGCTCTATAGCCAGAGAACCAGGTCAGCAGAGCTGCTTTAGAGCCAGAGAACCAGGTCAGCAGAGCCGCTTTAGAGCCAGGAACCAGGTCAGCAGAGCAGCTTTAGAGGGAGAGAACCAGGTCAGCAGAGCTGCTTTAGAGGGAGAGAACCAGGTCAGCAGAGCTGCTCTAGAGCCAGAGAACCAGGTCAGCAGAGCTGCTCTAGAGCCAGAGAACCAGGTCAGCAGAGCTGCTCTAGAGCCAGAGAACAAGGTCAGCAGAGCTGCTCTAGAGCCAGAGAAGAAGGTCAGCAGAGCTGTTTTAGAGCCAGAGATCCAGGCCAGCAGAGCCGCTTTAGAACCAGAGAACCAGGTCAGCAGATCTGCTTTAGAGCCAGTGAACCAGGTCAGCAGAGCTGCTTTAGAACGGTAGAACCAGGACAGCAGAGCCGCTTTAGAGCCAAAGAACTAGGTCAGCAAAGATGCTTTAGAGCCAGAGAACCGGGTCAGCAGAGCTGCTCTAGAGCCTAAGAACCAGGTCAGCAGAGCTGCTCTAGACGCAGAGAACAAGGTCAGCAGAGCTACTGTAGTGCCAGAGAACCAGGTCAGCAGAGCTGCATCAGAGCCATAGAAACAGGACAGCAGAGCTGCTTTAGAGCAGTAGAACCAGGCCAGCAGCACCGTTTAAGAGCCAGAGAATCAGGTCATCAGAGCTGTTGTAGAGCCAGAGAACCAGGTCAGCAGAGCTGCTTTAGAGCCAGAGAACCAGGTTAGCAGAGCCATTGTAGAGCCGGAGAACCAGGTCACCAGAACTGCTGTAGAGCCAGAGAACCAGGTCAGCAGAGCTGCTGTAGAGCCAGAGATACCAGGTCAGCAGAACTGCATTAGAGGGAGAGAACCAGGTCAGCAGAGCTACTTTTGAGCCAGAGAACCAAGTCAGCAGAGCTGCTATAGAGGGAGAGAACCAGGTCAGCAGAGCTGCTCTAGAGCCAGAGACCCAGGTCAGCAGAGCTGCTTTAGAGCCATAGAACCAGGTCAGCAGAGCTGCTTTAGAGCCAGAGAACCAGGTCAGCAGAACCGTTGTAGGGCCAGAGAACCAGGTCAGCAGAGGTGCTCTAGAGCCAGAGAACCAGGTCAGCAGAGCTGCTTTAGAGGGAGAGAACCAGGTCAGCAGAGCTGCTCTAGAGCCAGAGAACCAGGTCAGCAGAGCTGCTCTAGAGCTAGAGGACCAGGTCAGCAGAGCTGCTCTAGAGCCAGAGAACCAGGTCAGCAGAGCTGCTCTAGAGCCAGAGAACCAGATCAGCAGAGCTGCTTTAGAGCCATAGAACCAGGTCAGCAGAGCCAGAGAACCAGGTCAGCAGAGCTGCTCTAGAGCCTAAGAACCAGGTCTGCAGAGCCGTTGTAGAGCCAGAGAACCAGGTCAGCAGATTTGCTTTAGAACCAGAGAACCAGGTCAGCAGAGTCGCTTTAGAACCAGAGAACCAGGTCAGCAGAGCTGCTTTAGAGGCAGTGAACCAGGTCAGCAGAGCACTTTAGAACTGTATAACGAGGTCAGCAGAGCCGCTTTAGAGCCAGAGAACCAGGTCAGCAAAGATGCTTTAGAGCCAGAGAACCAGGTCAGCAGAGCTGCTCTAGAGGCTAAGAACTAAGTCAGCAGAGCTGCTCCAGAGGCAGAGAACCGGGTCAGCAGAGCTACTGAAGAGCCAGAGAACCAGGTCAGCAGAGCTGCTTTAGAGCCATAGAACCAGGTCAGCAGAGCTGTTTTAGAGCCATAGAACCAGGTCAGCAGAGCTGTATAAGCGGGGCCGAGAACCAGGTCAGCAGAGCTGCTCTAGAGCCAGAGAACCAGTTCAGCAGAGCTGGTTTAGAGCCAGAGAACCAGGTCAGCAGAGCTGCTGTAGAGCCTCAGAACCAGGTCAGCAGAGCTGCTCTAGAGGCAGAGAACCGGGTCAGCAGAGCTACTGTAGAGGCAGAGAACCTGGTTAGCAGAGCTGCTTTAGAGCCATAGAACCAGGTCAGCAGAGCTGCTTTAGAGCCATAGAACCAGGTCAGCAGAGCTGTTTAAGAGCCAGAGAACCAGGTCAGCAGAGCTGCTGTAGAGCCATAGAACCAGGTCAGCAGAGCTGCCGTAGAGCCAGAGAACCAGAACAGCAGAGCTGCTTTAGAGCCATAGAACCAGGTCAGCAGAGCTTCTTTAGAGCCATACAACCAGGTCAGCAGAGCTGCTTTAGAGCCATAGAACCAGGCCAGCAGAGCTGCTTTAGAGCCTAAGCACCAGGTCAGCAGAGCTGCTCTAGGGCCAGAGCACCAGGTCAGCAGAGCCGCTTTAGAACCGTATAACCAGGTCAGCAGAGCCGCTTTAGAGCAAGAGAACCAGGTCAGCAAAGACACTTTAGAGCCAGAGAACCAGGTCAGCAGAGCTGCTCTAGAGCCAGAGACCAAGGTCAGCAGAGCTGCTTTAGAGCCAGAGAACCATGTCAGCAGAGCTGCTCTAGAGCCTAAGAACCAGGTCAGTAGAGCTGCTTTAGAACCAGAGATGCAGGTCAGCAGAGCCGCTTTAGAGCCAGAGAACCAGTTCAGCAGAGCCGCTTTAGAGCCAGAGAACCAGGTCAGTAGAGCCGCTTTAGAGCCAGAGAACCAGGTCAGCAGAGCTACTCTATAGCCTAAGCACCAGGTCAGCAGACCTGCTCTAGAGCCAGAGAACCAGGTCAGCAGAGCTGCTTTAGAACGGTAGAACCAGGACAGCAGAGCCGCTTTAGAGCCAGAGAACCAGGTCAGCAAATGTGCTTTAGAGCCAGAGAACCAGGTCAGCAGAGCTGCTCTAGAGCCTAAGAACCAGGTCAGCAGAGCTGCTCTAGAGACAGAGAACAAGGTCAGCAGAGCTACTGTAGAGCCAGAGAACCAAGTCAGCAGAGCTGCATCAGAGCCATAGAACCAGGTCAGCAGAGCTGCTCTAGAGCCTAAGAACCAGGTCAGTAGAGCTGCTTTAGAACAAGAGAAGCAGGTCAGGAGAGCCCCTTTAGAGCCAGAGAACCAGGTCAGCAGAGCTGCTTTAGAGCCATAGAACCAGGTCAGCAGAGCTTCTTTAGAGCCATACAACCAGGTCAGCAGAGCTGCTTTAGAGCCAGAGAACCAGGTCAGCAGAGCTGCTTTAGAGCCAGAGAACCAGACAAGCAGAGCCGCTTTAGAGCCAGAGAACCAGGTCAGCAGAGCTGCTTTAGAGCCAGAGAACCAGACAAGCAGAGCCGCTTTAGAGCCAGAGAACCAGGTCAGCAGAGCTGCTTTGGAGGGAGAGAACCAGGTCAGCAGAGCTGCTTTAGAGGGAGAGAACCAGGTCAGCAGAGCTGCTCTAGAGCCGGAGAACCAGGTCAGCAGAGCTGCTTTAGAGCCAGAGAACCTGGTCAGCAGAGCTGCTTTAGAGCCAGAGAACCAGACAAGCAGAGCCGCTTTAGAGCCAGAGAACCAGGTCAGCAGAGCTGCTTTAGAGGGAGAGAACCAGGTCAGCAGAGCTGTTTTAGAGAGAGAGAACCAGGTCATGAGGGCTGCTCTAGAGCCAGAGAACCAGAGAACCAGGTCAGCAGAGCTGCTCTAGAGCTAGAGAACCAGGTCAGCAGAGCTGCTCTAGAGCCAGAGAACAAGGTCAGCAGAGCTGCTCTAGAGCCAGAGAATCAGGTCAGCAGAGCTGCTCTAGAGCCAGAGAACCAGGTCAGCAGAGCTGCTTTAGAGCCATAGAACCAGGTCAGCAGAGCTGTTGTAGAGCCAGAGAACGAGGTCAGCAGAGCTGCTCTAGAGCCTAAGAACCAGGTCTGCAGAGCCGTTGTAGAGCCAGAGAACCAGGTCAGCAGATTTGCTTTAGAACTAGAGAACCAGGTCAGCAGAGCTGCTTTAGAGGCAGTGAACCAGGTCAGCAGAGCGCTTTAGAACCATATAACCAGATCAGCAGAGCCGCTTTAGAGCCAGAGAACAAGGTCAGCAAAGATGCTTTAGAGCCAGAGAACCAGGTCAGCAGAGCTGCTCTAGAGGCTAAGAACCAAGTCAGCAGAGCTGCTCCAGAGGCAGAGAACCGGGTCAGCAGAGCTACTGAAGAGCCAGAGAACCAGGTCAGCAGAGCTGCTTTAGAGCCATAGAACCAGGTCAGCAGAGCTGCTTTAGAGCCATAGAACTAGGTCAGCAGAGCTGTTTAAGAGGCCGAGAACCAGGTCAGCAGAGCTGCTCTAGAGCCAGAGAACCAGTTCAGCAGAGCTGGTTTAGAGCCAGAGAACCAGGTCAGCAGAGCTGCTGTAGAGCCTCAGAACCAGGTCAGCAGAGCTGCTCTAGAGGCAGAGAACCGGGTCAGCAGAGCAACTGTAGAGGCAGAGAACCTGGTTAGCAGAGCTGCTTTGGAGCCATAGAACCAGGTCAGCAGAGCTGCTTTAGAGCCATAGAACCAGGTCAGCAGAGCTATTTAAGTGCCAGAGAACCAGGTCAGCAGAGCTGCTGTAGAGCCATAGAACCAGGTCAGAAGAGCTGCCGTAGAGCCAGAGAACCAGAACAGCAGAGCTGCTTTAGAGCCATAGAACCAGGTCAGCAGAGCTGCTCTAGAGCCAGAGAACCAGGTCAGCAGAGCTGCTTTAGAGCCATAGAACCAGGTCAGCAGAGCTGTTGTAGAGCCAGAGAACGAGGTCAGCAGAGCTGCTCTAGAGCCTAAGAACCAGGTCTGCAGAGCCGTTGTAGAGCCAGAGAACCAGGTCAGCAGATTCGCTTTAGAACTAGAGAACCAGGTCAGCAGAGCTGCTTTAGAGGCAGTGAACCAGGTCAGCAGAGCGCTTTAGAACCATATAACCAGATCAGCAGAGCCGCTTTAGAGCCAGAGAACAAGGTCAGCAAAGATGCTTTAGAGCCAGACAACCAGGTCAGCAGAGCTGCTCTAGAGGCTAAGAACCAAGTCAGCAGAGCTGCTCCAGAGGCAGAGAACCGGGTCAGCAGAGCTACTGAAGAGCCAGAGAACCAGGTCAGCAGAGCTGCTTTAGAGCCATAGAACCAGGTCAGCAGAGCTGCTTTAGAGCCATAGAACTAGGTCAGCAGAGCTGTTTAAGAGGCCGAGAACAAGGTCAGCAGAGCTGCTCTAGAGCCAGAGAACCAGTTCAGCAGAGCTGGTTTAGAGCCAGAGAACCAGGTCAGCAGAGCTGCTGTAGAGCCTCAGAACCAGGTCAGCAGAGCTGCTCTAGAGGCAGAGAACCGGGTCAGCAGAGCAACTGTAGAGGCAGAGAACCTGGTTAGCAGAGCTGCTTTGGAGCCATAGAACCAGGTCAGCAGAGCTGCTTTAGAGCCATAGAACCAGGTCAGCAGAGCTGTTTAAGTGCCAGAGAACCAGGTCAGCAGAGCTGCTGTAGAGCCATAGAACCAGGTCAGAAGAGCTGCCGTAGAGCCAGAGAACCAGAACAGCAGAGCTGCTTTAGAGCCATAGAACCAGGTCAGCAGAGCTTCTTTAGAGCCATACAACCAGGTCAGCAGAGCAGCTTTAGAGCCATAGAACCAGGCCAGCAGAGCTGCTTTAGAGCCTAAGCACCAGGTCAGCAGAGCTGCTCTAGGGCCAAAGCACCAGGTCAGCAGAGCCGCTTTAGAACCGTATAACCAGGTCAGCAGAGCTGCTTTAGAGCAAGAGAACCAGGTCAGCAAAGAAACTTTAGAGCCAGAGAACCAGGTCAGCAGAGCTGCTCTAGAGCCAGAGACCCAGGTCAGCAGAGCTGCTTTAGAGCCAGAGAACCAGGTCAGCAGAGCTGCTCTAGAGCCTAAGAACCAGGTCAGCAGAGCTGCTTTAGTACCAGAGAAGCAGGTCAGCAGAGCCGCTTTAGAGCCAGAGAACCAGGTCAGCAGAGCTGCTCTATAGCCTAAGCACCAGGTCAGCAGACCTGCTCTAGAGCCAGAGAACCAGGTCAGCAGAGCTGCTTTAGAACGGTAGAACCAGGACAGCAGAGACGCTTTAGAGCCAGAGAACCAGGTCAGCAAAGATGCTTTAGAGCCAGAGAACCAGGTCAGCAGAGCTGCTCTAGAGCTAGAGAACCAGGTCAGCAGAGCTGCTCTAGAGACAGAGAACCAGGTCAGCAGAGCTGCTCTAGAGCCAGAGAACCAGGTCAGCAGAGCTGCTTTAGAGCCATAGAACCAGGTCAGCAGAGCCGTTGTAGAGCCAGAGAACCAGGTCAGCAGAGTTGCTTTAGAACCAGAGAACCAGGTCAGCAGAGCTGCTTTAGAGGCAGTGAACCAGGTCAGCAGAGCGCTTTAGAACTGTATAACGAGGTCAGCAGAGCCGCTTTAGAGCCAGAGAACCAGGTCAGCAAAGATGCTTTAGAGCCAGAGAACCAGGTCAGCAGAGCTGCTCTAGAGGCTAAGAACCAAGTCAGCAGAGCTGCTCCAGAGGCAGAGAACCGGGTCAGCAGAGCTACTGAAGAACCAGAGAACCAGGTCAGCAGAGCTGCTTTAGAGCCATAGAACCAGGTCAGCAGAGCTGCTTTAGAGCCATAGAACCAGGTCAGCAGAGCTGTTTAAGGGGCCGAGAACCAGGTCAGCAGAGCTGCTCTAGAGCCAGAGAACCAGTTCAGCAGAGCTGGTTTAGAGCCAGAGAACCAGGTCAGCAGAGCTGCTGTAGAGCCTCAGAACCAGGTCAGCAGAGCTGCTCTAGAGGCAGAGAACCGGGTCAGCAGAGCTACTGTAGAGGCAGAGAACCTGGTTAGCAGAGCTGCTGTAGAGCCATAGAACCAGGTCAGCAGAGCTGCTTTAGAGCCATAGAACCAGGTCAGCAGAGCTGTTTAAGAGCCAGAGAACCAGGTCAGCAGAGCTGCTGTAGAGCCATAGAACCAGGTCAGCAGAGCTGCCGTAGAGCCAGAGAACCAGAACAGCAGAGCTGCTTTAGAGCCATAGAACCAGGTCAGCAGAGCTTCTTTAGAGCCATACAACCAGGTCAGCAGAGCTGCTTTAGAGCCATAGAACCAGTCCAGCAGAGCTGCTTAAGAGCCTAAGCACCAGGTCAGCAGAGCTGCTCTAGGGCCAGAGCACCAGGTCAGCAGAGCCGCTTTAGAACCGTATAACCAGGTCAGCAGAGCTGCTTTAGAGCAAGAGAACCAGGTCTGCAAAGACACTTTAGAGCCAGAGAACCAGGTCAGCAGAGCTGCTCTAGAGCCAGAGATCCAGGTCAGCAGAGCTGCTTTAGAGCCAGAGAACCATGTCAGCAGAGCTGCTCTAGAGCCTAAGAACCAGGTCAGTAGAGCTGCTTTAGAACCAGAGAAGCAGGTCAGCAGAGCCGCTTTAGAGCCAGAGAACCAGGTCAGCAGAGCCGCTTTAGAGCCAGAGAACCAGGTCAGTAGAGCCGCTTTAGAGCCAGAGAACCAGGTCAGCAGAGCTACTCTATAGCCTAAGCACCAGGTCAGCAGACCTGCTCTAGAGCCAGAGAACCAGGTCAGCAGAGCTGCTTTAGAACGGTAGAACCAGGACAGCAGAGCCGCTTTAGAGCCAGAGAACCAGGTCAGCAAAGATGCTTTAGAGCCAGAGAACCAGGTCAGCAGAGGTGCTCTAGAGACAGAGAACAAGGACAGCAGAGCTACTGTAGAGCCAGAGAACCAAGTCAGCAGAGCTGCATCAGAGCCATAGAACCAGGTCAGCAGAGCTGCTCTAGAGCCTAATAACCAGGTCAGTAGAGCTGCTTTAGAACCAGAGAAGCAGGTCAGCAGAGCCCCTTTAGAGCCAGAGAACCAGGTCAGCAGAGCTGCTTTAGAGCCATAGAACCAGGTCAGCAGAGCTTCTTTAGAGCCATACAACCAGGTCAGCAGAGCTGCTTTAGAGCCAGAGAACCAGGTCAGCAGAGCTGCTTTAGAGCCAGAGAACCAGACAAGCAGAGCCGCTTTAGAGCCAGAGAACCAGGTCAGCAGAGCTGCTTTAGAGCCAGAGAACCAGACAAGCAGAGCCGCTTTAGAGCCAGAGAACCAGGTCAGCAGAGCTGCTTTAGAGGGAGAGAACCAGGTCAGCAGAGCTGCTTTAGAGGGAGAGAACCAGGTCAGCAGAGCTGCTCTAGAGCCGGAGAACCAGGTCAGCAGAGCTGCTTTAGAGCCAGAGAACCAGGTCAGCAGAGCTGCTTTAGAGCCAGAGAACCAGACAAGCAGAGCCGCTTTAGAGCCAGAGAACCAGGTCAGCAGAGCTGCTTTAGAGCCTAAGAACCAGGTCTGCAGAGCCGTTGTAGAGCCAGAGAACCAGGTCAGCAGATTCGCTTTAGAACCAGAGAACCAGGTCAGCAGAGCTGCTTTAGAGGCAGTGAACCAGGTCAGCAGAGCGCTTTCGAACCGTATAACCAGATCAGCAGAGCCGCTTTAGAGCCAGAGAACCAGGTCAGCAAAGATGCTTTAGAGCCAGAGAACCAGGTCAACAGAGCTGCTCTAGAGGCTAAGAACCAAGTCAGCAGAGCTGCTCCAGAGGCAGAGAACCGGGTCAGCAGAGCTACTGAAGAGCCAGAGAACCAGGTCAGCAGAGCTGCTTTAGAGCCATAGAACCAGGTCAGCAGAGCTGCTTTAGAGCCATAGAACCAGGTCAGCAGAGCTGTTTAAGAGGCCGAGAACCAGGTCAGCAGAGCTGCTCTAGAGCCAGAGAACCTGTTCAGCAGAGCTGGTTTAGAGCCAGAGAACCAGGTCAGCAGAGCTGCTGTAGAGCCTCAGAACCAGGTCAGCAGAGCTGCTCTAGAGGCAGAGAACCGGGTCAGCAGAGCTACTGTAGAGGCAGAGAACCTGGTTAGCAGAGCTGTTTTGGAGCCATAGAACCAGGTCAGCAGAGCCGCTTTAGAGCCAGAGAACCAGGTCAGCAGAGCTGCTCTATAGCCTAAGCACCAGGTCAGCAGAGCTGCTGTAGAGCCATAGAACCAGGTCAGCAGAGCTGCCGTAGAGCCAGAGAACCAGAACAGCAGAGCTGCTTTAGAGCCATAGAACCAGGTCAGCAGAGCTTCTTTAGAGCCATAAAACCAGGTCAGCAGAGCTGCTTTAGAGCCATAGAACCAGGCCAGCAGAGCTGCTTTAGAGCCTAAGCACCAGGTCAGCAGAGCTGCTCTAGGGCCAGAGCACCAGGTCAGCAGAGCCGCTTTAGAACCTTATAACCAGGTCAGCAGAGCTGCTTTAGAGCAAGAGAACCAGGTCAGCAAAGAAACTTTAGAGCCAGAGAACCAGGTCAGCAGAGCTGCTCTAGAGCCAGAGACCCAGGTCAGCAGAGCTGCTTTAGAGCCAGAGAACCAGGTCAGCAGAGCTGCTCTAGAGCCTAAGAACCAGGTCAGTAGAGCTGCTTTAGAACCAGAGAAGCAGGTCAGCAGAGCCGCTTTAGAGCCAGAAACCAGGTCAGCAGAGCCGCTTTAGAGCCAGAGACCCAGGTCAGCAGAGCTGCTCTATAGCCTAAGCACCAGGTCAGCAGACCTGCTCTAGAGTCAGAGAACCAGGTCAGCAGAGCTGCTTTAGAACGGTAGAACCAGGACAACAGAGACGCTTTAGAGCCAGCGAACCAGGTCAGCAAAGATGCTTTAGAGCCAGAGAACCAGGTCAGCAGAGCTGCTCTAGAGCCTAAGAACCAGGTCAGCAGAGCTGCTCTGGAGGCAGAGAACAGGGTCAGCAGAGCTACTGTAGAGCCAGAGAACCAAGTCAGCAGAGCTGCATCAGAGCCATAGAACCAGGTCAGCAGAGCTGCTCTAGAGCCTAAGAACCAGGTCAGTAGAGCTGCTTTAGAACCAGAGAAGCAGGTCAGCAGAGCTTCTTTAGAGCCATACAACCAGGTCAGCAGAGCTGCTTTAGAGCCATAGAACCAGGCCAGCAGAGCTGCTCTAGAGCCTAAGCACCAGGTCAGCAGAGCTGCTCTAAAGCCAGAGAACCAGGTCAGCAGAGCTGCTTTAGAGCCAGAGAACCAGACAAGCAGAACCGCTTTAGAGACAGAGAACAAGGTCAGCAGAGCTGTTTTAGAGCCAGAGAACCAGGTCAGCAGAGCCGCTTTAGAGCCAAAGAACCAGGTCAGCAGAGCTGCTTTAGAGGGAGAGAACCAGGTCAGCAGAGCTGCTTTAGAGCCTGATAACCAGGTCAGCAGAGCTGCTCTAGAGCTAGAGAAGCAAGTCAGAAGAGCTGCTCTAGAGCCTAACCACCAGGTCAGCAGAACTGCTCTAGAGCCAGAGAATCAGGTCAGCAGAGCTGCTTTAGAGCCAGAGAACCAGGTCAGCAGAGCTGCTCTATAGCCTAAGCACCAGGTCAGCAGACCTGCTCTAGAGCCAGAGAACCAGGTCAGCAGAGCTGCTTTAGAACGGTAGAACCAGGACAGCAGAGCCGCTTTAGAGCCAGAGAACCAGGTCAGCAAAGATGCTTTAGAGCCAGAGAACCAGGTCAGCAGAGCTGCTCTAGAGCCTAAGAACCAGGTCAGCAGAGCTGCTCTAGAGGCAGAGAACATGGTCAGCAGAGCTACTGTAGAGCCAGAGAACCAGGTCAGCAGAGCTGCATCAGAGCCATAGAACCAGGTCAGCAGAGCTGTTCTAGAGCCTAAGAACCAGGTCAGTAGAGCTGCTTTAGAACCAGAGAAGCTGGTCAGCAGAGCCGCTTTAGAGCCAGAAAACCAGGTCAGCAGAGCCGATTTAGAGCCAGAGAACCAGGTCAGTAGTGCCGCTTTAGAGCCAGAGAACCAGGTCAGCAGAGCTGCTCTATAGCCTAAGCACCAGGTCAGCAGAGCTGCTTTAGAGGGAGAGAACCAGGTCAGCAGAGCTGCTTTAGAGCCAGAGAACCAGGTCAGCAGAGCCGCTTTAGAGCCAGAGAACCAGGTCAGCAGAGCAGCTTTAGAGGGAGAGAACCAGGTCAGCAGAGCCGCTTTAGAGCCAGAAAACCAGGTCAGCAGAGCCGATTTAGAGCCAGAGAACCAGGTCAGTAGTGCCGCTTTAGAGCCAGAGAACCAGGTCAGCAGAGCTGCTCTAGAGCCTAAGAACCAGGTCAGCAGAGCTGCTCTAGAGGCAGAGAACAAGGTCAGCAGAGCTACTGTAGAGCCAGAGAACCAGGTCAGCAGAGCTGCATCAGAGCCATAGAACCAGGTCAGCAGAGCGGCTCTAGAGCCTTAGAACCAGGTCAGTAGAGCTGCTTTAGAACCAGAGAAGCAGGTCAGCAGAGCCGCTTAAGAGCCAGAGAACCAGGTCAGCAGAGCCGATTTAGAGCCAGAGAACCAGGTCAGTAGAGCCGCTTTAGAGCCAGAGAACCAGGTCAGCAGAGCTGCTCTATAGCCTAAGCACCAGGTCAGGAGACCTGCTCTATAGCCAGAGAACCAGGTCAGCAGAGCTGCTTTAGAGCCAGAGAACCAGGTCAGCAGAGCCGCTTTAGAGCCAGAGAACCAGATCAGCAGAGCAGCTTTAGAGGGAGAGAACCAGGTCAGCAGAGCTGCTTTAGAGGGAGAGAACCAGGTCAGCAGGGCTGCTCTAGAGCCAGAGAACCAGGTCAGCAGAGCTGCTCTAGAGCCAGAGAACAAGGTCAGCAGAGCTGCTTTAGAACGGTAGAACCAGGGCAGCAGAGCCGCTTTAGAGCCAGAGAACCAGGTCAGCAAAGATGCTTTAGAGCCAGAGAACCAGGTCAGCAGAGCTGCTCTAGAGCCTAAGAACCAGGTCAGCAGAGCTGCTCTAGAGGCAGAGAACAAGGTCAGCAGAGCTACTGTAGAGCCAGAGAACCAGGTCAGCAGAGCTGCATCAGAGCCATAGAACCAGGTCAGCAGAGCTGCTCTAGAGCCTTAGAACCAGGTCAGTAGAGCTGCTTTAGAACCAGGTCAGCAGGTCAGCAGAACCGCTTTAGAGCCAGAGAACCAGGTCAGCGGAGCCGATTTAGAGCCAGAGAACCAGGTCAGTAGAGCCGCTTCAGAGCCAGAGAACCAGGTCAGCAGAGCTGCTCTATAGCCTAAGCACCAGGTCAGCAGACCTGCTCTATAGCCAGAGAACCAGGTCAGCAGAGCTGCTTTAGAGCCAGAGAACCAGGTCAGCAGAGCCGCTTTAGAGCCAGTGAACCAGGTCAGCAGAGCAGCTTTAGAGGGAGAGAACCAGGTCAGCAGAGCTGCTTTAGAGGGAGAGAACCAGGTCAGCAGAGCTGCTCTAGACCCAGAAAACCAGGTCAGCAGAGCTGCTCTAGAGCCAGAGAACCAGGTCAGCAGAGCTGCTCTAGAGCCAGAGAACAAGGTCAGCAGAGCTGCTCTAGAGCCAGAGAAGAAGGTCAGCAGAGCTGTTTTAGAGCTAGAGATCCAGGTCAGCAGAGCCACTTTAGAACCAGAGAACAAGGTCAGCAGATCTGCTTTAGAGCCAGAGAACCAGGTCAGTAGAGCCGCTTTAGAGCCAGAGAACCAAGTCAGCAGAGCTGCTCTATAGCCTAAGCACCAGGTCAGCAGACCTGCTCTAGAGCCAGAGAACCAGGTCAGCAGAGCTGCTTTAGAACGGTAGAACCAGGGCAGCAGAGCCGCTTTAGAGCCAGAGAACCAGGTCAGCAAAGATGCTTTAGAGCCAGAGAACCAGGTCAGCAGAGCTGCTCTAGAGCCTAAGAACCAGGTCAGCAGAGCTGCTCTAGAGGCAGAGAACCAGGTCAGCAGAGCCGCTTTAGAGCCAGAGAACCAGGTCAGCAGAGCAGCTTTAGAGGGAGAGAACCAGGTCAGCAGAGCTGCTTTAGAGGGAGAGAACCAGGTCAGCAGGGCTGCTCTAGAGCCAGAGAACCAGGTCAGCAGAGCTGCTCTAGAGCCAGAGAACAAGGTCAGCAGAGCTGCTTCAGAACGGTAGAACCAGGGCAGCAGAGCCGCTTTAGAGCCAGAGAACCAGGTCAGCAAAGATGCTTTAGAGCCAGAGAACCAGGTCAGCAGAGCTGCTCTAGAGCCTAAGAACCAGGTCAGCAGAGCTGCTCTAGAGGCAGAGAACAAGGTCAGCAGAGCTACTGTAGAGCCAGAGAACCAGGTCAGCAGAGCTGCATCAGAGCCATAGAACCAGGTCAGCAGAGCTGCTCTAGAGCCTTAGAACCAGGTCAGTAGAGCTGCTTTAGAACCAGGTCAGCAGGTCAGCAGAGCCGCTTTAGAGCCAGAGAACCAGGTCAGCGGAGCCGATTTAGAGCCAGAGAACCAGGTCAGTAGAGCCGCTTCAGAGCCAGAGAACCAGGTCAGCAGAGCTGCTCTATAGCCTAAGCACCAGGTCAGCAGACCTGCTCTATAGCCAGAGAACCAGGTCAGCAGAGCTGCTTTAGAGCCAGAGAACCAGGTCAGCAGAGCCGCTTTAGAGCCAGTGAACCAGGTCAGCAGAGCAGCTTTAGAGGGAGAGAACCAGGTCAGCAGAGCTGCTTTAGAGGGAGAGAACCAGGTCAGCAGAGCTGCTCTAGAGCCAGAAAACCAGGTCAGCAGAGCTGCTCTAGAGCCAGAGAACCAGGTCAGCAGAGCTGCTCTAGAGCCAGAGAACAAGGTCAGCAGAGCTGCTCTAGAGCCAGAGAAGAAGGTCAGCAGAGCTGTTTTAGAGCTAGAGATCCAGGTCAGCAGAGCCACTTTAGAACCAGAGAACAAGGTCAGCAGATCTGCTTTAGAGCCAGAGAACCAGGTCAGTAGAGCCGCTTTAGAGCCAGAGAACCAAGTCAGCAGAGCTGCTCTATAGCCTAAGCACCAGGTCAGCAGACCTGCTCTAGAGCCAGAGAACCAGGTCAGCAGAGCTGCTTTAGAACGGTAGAACCAGGGCAGCAGAGCCGCTTTAGAGCCAGAGAACCAGGTCAGCAAAGATGCTTTAGAGCCAGAGAACCAGGTCAGCAGAGCTGCTCTAGAGCCTAAGAACCAGGTCAGCAGAGCTGCTCTAGAGGCAGAGAACAAGGTCAGCAGAGCTACTGTAGAGCCAGAGAACCAGGTCAGCAGAGCTGCATCAGAGCCATAGAATAAGGTCAGCAGAGCGGCTCTAGAGCCTTAGAATCAGGACAGTAGAGCTGCTTTAGAACCAGAGAAGCAGGTCGGCAGAGCCGTTTTAGAGCCAGAGAACCAGGTCAGCAGAGCCGATTTAGAGCCAGAGAACCAGGTCAGTAGAGCCGCTTTAGAGCCAGAGAACCAGGTCAGCAGAGCTGCTCTATAGCCTAAGCACCAGGTCAGCAGACCTGCTCTATAGCCAGAGAACCAGGTCAGCAGAGCTGCATTAGAGCCAGAGAACCAGGTCAGCAGAGCCGCTTTAGAGCCAGAGAAGCAGGTCAGCAGAGCAGCTTTAGAGGGAGAGAACCAGGTCAGCAGAGCTGCTTTAGAGGGAGAGAACCAGGTCAGCAGAGCAGCTCTAGAGCCAGAGAACCAGGTCAGCAGACCTGCTCTAGAGCCAGAGAACCAGGTCAGCAGAGCTGCTTTAGAACGGTAGAACCAGGGCAGCAGAGCTGCTTTAGAGCCAGAGAACCAGGTCAGCAAAGATGCTTTAGAGCCAGAGAACCAGGTCAGCAGAGCTGCTCTAGAGCCTAAGAACCAGGTCAGCAGAGCTGCTCTAGAGGCAGAGAACCAGGTCAGCAGAGCTGCTCTAGAGCCTTAGAACCAGGTCAGTAGAGCTGCTTTAGAACCAGGTCAGCAGGTCAGCAGAGCCGCTTTAGAGCCAGAGAACCAGGTCAGCGGAGCCGATTTAGAGCCAGAGAACCAGGTCAGTAGAGCTGCTTTAGAGCCAGAGAACCAGGTCAGCAGAGCTGCTCTATAGCCTATGCACCAGGTCAGCAGACCTGCTCTATAGCCAGAGAACCAGGTCAGCAGAGCTGCTTTAGAGCCAGAGAACCAGGTCAGCAGAGCAGCTTTAGAGGGAGAGAACCAGGTCAGCAGAGCTGCTTTAGAGGGAGAGAACCAGGTCAGCAGAGCTGCTCTAGAGCCAGAAAACCAGGTCAGCAGAGCTGCTCTAGAGCCAGAGAACCAGGTCAGCAGAGCTGCTCTAGAGCCAGAGAACAAGGTCAGCAGAGCTGCTCTAGAGCCAGAGAAGAAGGTCAGCAGAGCTGTTTTAGAGCCAGAGATCCAGGTCAGCAGAGCCGCTTTAGAACCAGAGAACCAGGTCAGCAGATCTGCTTTAGAGCCAGTGAACCAGGTCAGCAGAGCTGCTTTAGAACGGTAGAACCAGGACAGCAGAGCCGCTTTAGAGCCAAAGAACCAGGTCAGCAAAGATGCTTTAGAGCCAGACAACCGGCTCAGCAGAGCTGCTCTAGAGCCTAAGAACCAGGTCAGCAGAGCTGCTCTAGACGAAGAGAACAAGGTCAGCAGAGCTACTGTAGTGCCAGAGAACCAGGTCAGCAGAGCTGCATCAGAGCCATAGAAACAGGACAGCAGAGCTGCTTTAGAGCAGTAGAACCAGGCCAGCAGCACCGTTTAAGAGCCAGAGAACCAGGTCATCAGAGCTGCTGTCGAGCCAGAGAACCAGGTCAGCAGAGCTGCTTTAGAGCCAGAGAACCAGGTTAGCAGAGCCATTGTAGAGCCAGAGAACCAGGTCACCAGAACTGCTGTAGAGCCAGAGAACCAGGTCAGCAGAGCTGCTGTAGAGCCAGAGATACCAGGTCAGCAGAGCTGCATTAGAGGGAGAGAACCAGGTCAGCAGAGCTTCTTTTGAGCCAGAGAACCAAGTCAGCAGAGCTGCTATAGAGGGAGAGAACCAGGTCAGCAGAGCTGCTCTAGAGCCAGAGACCCAGGTCAGCAGAGCTGCTTTTGAGCCAGAGAACCAGGTCAGCAGAGCTGTTCTAGAGCCTAAGAACCAGGTCAGTAGAGCTGCCCTAGAGCCAGAGATTAAGGTAAGCAGAGCTGCTTTAGAGGGAGAAAACTAGGTCAGCAGAGCTGCTTTAGAGCCTGAGAACTAGGTCAGAAGAGGTGCTTTAGAGCCAGAGAACCAGGTCATCAGAGCTGCTCTACAACCTAAGAACCAGGTCAGCAGAGCTGCTTTAGAGCCATGGAATCAGGTCAGCAAAGCTGCTGTAGAGCCAGAGAACCAGGTCAGCAGACCTGATTTAGAGCCATAGAACCAGGTCAGCAGAACCGTTGTAGGGCCAGAGAACCAGGTCAGCAGAGTTGCTCTAGAGCCAGAGAACCAGGTCAGCAGAACCGTTGTAGGGCCAGAGAACCAGGTCAGCAGAGTTGCTCTAGAGCCAGAGAACCAGGTCAGCAGAGCTGCTTTAGAGCCAGAGAACCAGGTCAGCAGAGTCGCTTTAGAACCAGAGAACCAGTTGAGCAGAGCTGCTTTAGAGCCAGTGAACCAGGTCAGCAAAGATGTTTTAGAGCCAGGGAACAAGGTCAGTAGAGCTGCTCTAGAGCCTAAGAACCAGGTCAGCAGAGCTGCTCTAGAGGCAGAGAACCGGGTCAGCACAGCTACTGTCGAGCCAGATACCCAAGTCAGCAGAGCTAATTTAGAGCCATAGAACCAGGTCAGCAGAGCTGCTTTAGAACGAGAACCAGGTCAGCAGATCCATTTAAGAGCCAAAGAACCAGGTCAGCAGAGCTCCTGTAGAGCCAGAGAACCAGGTCAGCAGAGCTGCTTTAGACAAGAGAACCAGGTCAGTAGAGCTTCTTTAGAGCCAGCGAACCAGGTCAGCTGAGCCGTTGTAGAGCCAGAGAACTAGGTCAGCAGAGCTGCTCTAGAGCCTAAGAACCAGGTCAGCAGAGCTGCTCTAGAGCTAGAGAAGAAGGTCAGCAGAGCTGCTCTAGAGCCAGAGAACCAGGTCAGCAGAGCTGCTCTAGAGCCAGAGAACCAGGTCAGCAGAGCTGCTTTAGAGCCATAGAAACAGGTCAGCAGAGCTGTTGTAGAGCCAGAGAACCAGGTCAGCAGAGCTGCTCTAGAGCCTAAGAACCAGGTCTTCAGAGCCGTTGTAGAGCCAGAGAACCAGGTCAGCAGAGCCGCTTTAGAACCAGAGAACCAGGTCAGCAGAGCTGCTTTAGAGGCAGTGAACCAGGTCAGCAGAGCGCTTTAGAACTGTATAACGAGGTCAGCAAAGATGCTTTAGAGCCAGAGAACCGGGTCAGCAGAGCTACTGTAGAGGCAGAGAACCTGGTTAGCAGAGCTGCTTTAGAGCCATAGAACCAGGTCAGCAGAGCTGCTTTAGAGCCATAGAACCAGGTCAGCAGAGCTGTTTAAGAGCCAGAGAACCAGGTCAGCAGAGCTGCTGTAGAGCCATAGAACCAGGTCAGCAGAGCTGCCGTAGAGCCAGAGAACCAGAACAGCAGAGCTGCTTTAGAGCCATAGAACCAGGTCAGCAGAGCTTCTTTAGAGCCATACAACCAGGTCAGCAGAGCTGCTTTAGAGCCATAGAACCAGTCCAGCAGAGCTGCTTAAGAGCCTAAGCACCAGGTCAGCAGAGCTGCTCTAGGGCCAGAGCACCAGGTCAGCAGAGCCGCTTTAGAACCGTATAACCAGGTCAGCAGAGCCGCTTTAGAGCAAGAGAACCAGGTCTGCAAAGACACTTTAGAGCCAGAGAACCAGGTCAGCAGAGCAGGTCTAGAGCCAGAGACCCAGGTCAGCAGAGCTGCTTTAGAGCCAGAGAACCATGTCAGCAGAGCTGCTCTAGAGCCTAAGAACCAGGTCAGTAGAGCTGCTTTAGAACCAGAGAAGCAGGTCAGCAGAGCCGCTTTAGAGCCAGAGAACCAGGTCAGCAGAGCCGCTTTAGAGCCAGAGAACCAGGTCAGTAGAGCCGCTTTAGAGCCAGAGAACCAGGTCAGCAGAGCTACTCTATAGCCTAAGCACCAGGTCAGCAGACCTGCTCTAGAGCCAGAGAACCAGGTCAGCAGAGCTGCTTTAGAACGGTAGAACCAGGACAGCAGAGCCGCTTTAGAGCCAGAGAACCAGGTCAGCAAAGATGCTTTAGAGCCAGAGAACCAGGTCAGCAGATCTGCTCTAGAGCCTAAGAACCAGGTCAGCAGAGCTGTTCTAGAGACAGAGAACAAGGTCAGCAGAGCCACTGTAGAGCCAGAGAACCAGGTCAGCAGAGCTGCTCTAGAGCCTAAGAACCAGATCAGTAGATCTGCTTTAGAACCAGAGAAGCAGGTCAGCAGAGCCCCTTTAGAGCCAGAGAACCAGGTCAGCAGAGCTGCTTTAGAGCCATAGAACCAGGTCAGCAGAGCTTCTTTAGAGCCATGCAACCAGGTCAGCAGAGCTGCTTTAGAGCCAGAGAACCAGGTCAGCAGAGCTGCTTTAGAGCCAGAGAACCAGACAAGCAGAGCCACTTTAGAGCCAGAGAACCAGGTCAGCAGATTCGCTTTAGAACCAGAGAACCAGGTCAGCAGAGCTGCTTTAGAGGCAGTGAACCAGGTCAGCAGAGCGCTTTCGAACCGTATAACCAGATCAGCAGAGCCGCTTTAGAGCCAGAGAACCAGGTCAGCAAAGATGCTTTAGAGCCAGAGAACCAGGTCAGCAGAGCTGCTCTAGAGGCTAAGAACCAAGTCAGCAGAGCTGCTCCAGAGGCAGAGAACCGGGTCAGCAGAGCTACTGAAGAGCCAGAGAACCAGGTCAGCAGAGCTGCTTTAGAGCCATAGAACCAGGTCAGCAGAGCTGCTTTAGAGCCATAGAACCAGGTCAGCAGAGCTGTTTAAGAGGCCGAGAACCAGGTCAGCAGAGCTGCTCTAGAGCCAGAGAACCAGTTCAGCAGAGCTGGTTTAGAGCCAGAGAACCAGGTCAGCAGAGCTGCTGTAGAGCCTCAGAACCAGGTCAGCAGAGCTGCTCTAGAGGCAGAGAACCGGGTCAGCAGAGCTACTGTAGAGGCAGAGAACCTGGTTAGCAGAGCTGTTTTGGAGCCATAGAACCAGGTCAGCATAGCCGCTTTAGAGCCAGAGAACCAGGTCAGCAGAGCTGCTCTATAGCCTAAGCACCAGGTCAGCAGAGCTGCTGTAGAGCCATAGAACCAGGTCAGCAGAGCTGCCGTAGAGCCAGAGAACCAGAACAGCAGAGGTGCTTTAGAGCCATAGAACCAGGTCAGCAGAGCTTCTTTAGAGCCATAAAACCAGGTCAGCAGAGCTGCTTTAGAGCCATAGAACCAGGCCAGCAGAGCTGCTTTAGAGCCTAAGCACCAGGTCAGCAGAGCTGCTCTAGGGCCAGAGCACCAGGTCAGCAGAGCCGCTTTAGAACCTTATAACCAGGTCAGCAGAGCTGCTTTAGAGCAAGAGAACCAGGTCAGCAAAGAAACTTTAGAGCCAGAGAACCAGGTCAGCAGAGCTGCTCTAGAGCCAGAGACCCAGGTCAGCAGAGCTGCTTTAGAGCCAGAGAACCAGGTCAGCAGAGCTGCTCTAGAGCCTAAGAACCAGGTCAGTAGAGCTGCTTTAGAACCAGAGAAGCAGGTCAGCAGAGCCGCTTTAGAGCCAGAAACCAGGTCAGCAGAGCCGCTTTAGAGCCAGAGACCCAGGTCAGCAGAGCTGCTCTATAGCCTAAGCACCAGGTCAGCAGACCTGCTCTAGAGTCAGAGAACCAGGTCAGCAGAGCTGCTTTAGAACGGTAGAACCAGGACAACAGAGACGCTTTAGAGCCAGCGAACCAGGTCAGCAAAGATGCTTTAGAGCCAGAGAACCAGGTCAGCAGAGCTGCTCTAGAGCCTAAGAACCAGGTCAGCAGAGCTGCTCTGGAGGCAGAGAACAGGGTCAGCAGAGCTACTGTAGAGCCAGAGAACCAAGTCAGCAGAGCTGCATCAGAGCCATAGAACCAGGTCAGCAGAGCTGCTCTAGAGCCTAAGAACCAGGTCAGTAGAGCTGCTTTAGAACCAGAGAAGCAGGTCAGCAGAGCTTCTTTAGAGCCATACAACCAGGTCAGCAGAGCTGCTTTAGAGCCATAGAACCAGGCCAGCAGAGCTGCTCTAGAGCCTAAGCACCAGGTCAGCAGAGCTGCTCTAAATCCAGAGAACCAGGTCAGCAGAGCTGCTTTAGAGCCAGAGAACCAGACAAGCAGAACCACTTTAGAGACAGAGAACAAGGTCAGCAGAGCTGTTTTAGAGCCAGAGAACCAGGTCAGCAGAGCCGCTTTAGAGCCAGAGAACCAGGTCAGCAGAGCTGCTTTAGAGGGAGAGAACCAGGTCAGCAGAGCTGCTTTAGAGCCTGATAACCAGGTCAGCAGAGCTGCTCTAGAGCTAGAGAAGCAAGTCAGAAGAGCTGCTCTAGAGCCTAACCACCAGGTCAGCAGAACTGCTCTAGAGCCAGAGAATCAGGTCAGCAGAGCTGCTTTAGAGCCAGAGAACCAGGTCAGCAGAGCTGCTCTATAGCCTAAGCACCAGGTCAGCAGACCTGCTCTAGAGCCAGAGAACCAGGTCAGCAGAGCTGCTTTAGAACGGTAGAACCAGGACAGCAGAGCCGCTTTAGAGCCAGAGAACCAGGTCAGCAAAGATGCTTTAGAGCCAGAGAACCAGGTCAGCAGAGCTGCTCTAGAGCCTAAGAACCAGGTCAGCAGAGCTGCTCTAGAGGCAGAGAACATGGTCAGCAGAGCTACTGTAGAGCCAGAGAACCAGGTCAGCAGAGCTGCATCAGAGCCATAGAACCAGGTCAGCAGAGCTGTTCTAGAGCCTAAGAACCAGGTCAGTAGAGCTGCTTTAGAACCAGAGAAGCTGGTCAGCAGAGCCGCTTTAGAGCCAGAAAACCAGGTCAGCAGAGCCGATTTAGAGCCAGAGAACCAGGTCAGTAGTGCCGCTTTAGAGCCAGAGAACCAGGTCAGCAGAGCTGCTCTATAGCCTAAGCACCAGGTCAGCAGAGCTGCTTTAGAGGGAGAGAACCAGGTCAGCAGAGCTGCTTTAGAGCCAGAGAACCAGGTCAGCAGAGCCGCTTTAGAGCCAGAGAACCAGGTCAGCAGAGCAGCTTTAGAGGGAGAGAACCAGGTCAGCAGAGCCGCTTTAGAGCCAGAAAACCAGGTCAGCAGAGCCGATTTAGAGCCAGAGAACCAGGTCAGTAGTGCCGCTTTAGAGCCAGAGAACCAGGTCAGCAGAGCTGCTCTAGAGCCTAAGAACCAGGTCAGCAGAGCTGCTCTAGAGGCAGAGAACAAGGTCAGCAGAGCTACTGTAGAGCCAGAGAACCAGGTCAGCAGAGCTGCATCAGAGCCATAGAACCAGGTCAGCAGAGCGGCTCTAGAGCCTTAGAACCAGGTCAGTAGAGCTGCTTTAGAACCAGAGAAGCAGGTCAGCAGAGCCGCTTAAGAGCCAGAGAACCAGGTCAGCAGAGCCGATTTAGAGCCAGAGAACCAGGTCAGTAGAGCCGCTTTAGAGCCAGAGAACCAGGTCAGCAGAGCTGCTCTATAGCCTAAGCACCAGGTCAGGAGACCTGCTCTATAGCCGGAGAACCAGGTCAGCAGAGCTGCTTTAGAGCCAGAGAACCAGGTCAGCAGAGCCGCTTTAGAGCCAGAGAACCAGGTCAGCAGAGCAGCTTTAGAGGGAGAGAACCAGGTCAGCAGAGCTGCTTTAGAGGGAGAGAACCAGGTCAGCAGGGCTGCTCTAGAGCCAGATAACCAGGTCAGCAGAGCTGCTCTAGAGCCAGAGAACAAGGTCAGCAGAGCTGCTTT
Organism: Triturus cristatus; assembly: GCF_964204655.1. Taxonomy (NCBI): domain Eukaryota; kingdom Metazoa; phylum Chordata; class Amphibia; order Caudata; family Salamandridae; genus Triturus; species Triturus cristatus. The sequence continues at coordinate 191,750 of NW_028187738.1, forward strand.
AGAACGGTAGAACCAGGGCAGCAGAGCCGCTTTAGAGCCAGAGAACCAGGTCAGCAAAGATGCTTTAGAGCCAGAGAACCAGGTCAGCAGAGCTGCTCTAGAGCCTAAGAACCAGGTCAGCAGAGCTGCTCTAGAGGCAGAGAACAAGGTCAGCAGAGCTACTGTAGAGCCAGAGAACCAGGTCAGCAGAGCTGCATCAGAGCCATAGAACCAGGTCAGCAGAGCTGCTCTAGAGCCTTAGAACCAGGTCAGTAGAGCTGCTTTAGAACCAGGTCAGCAGGTCAGCAGAACCGCTTTAGAGCCAGAGAACCAGGTCAGCGGAGCCGATTTAGAGCCAGAGAACCAGGTCAGTAGAGCCGCTTCAGAGCCAGAGAACCAGGTCAGCAGAGCTGCTCTATAGCCTAAGCACCAGGTCAGCAGACCTGCTCTATAGCCAGAGAACCAGGTCAGCAGAGCTGCTTTAGAGCCAGAGAACCAGGTCAGCAGAGCCGCTTTAGAGCCAGTGAACCAGGTCAGCAGAGCAGCTTTAGAGGGAGAGAACCAGGTCAGCAGAGCTGCTTTAGAGGGAGAGAACCAGGTCAGCAGAGCTGCTCTAGAGCCAGAAAACCAGGTCAGCAGAGCTGCTCTAGAGCCAGAGAACCAGGTCAGCAGAGCTGCTCTAGAGCCAGAGAACAAGGTCAGCAGAGCTGCTCTAGAGCCAGAGAAGAAGGTCAGCAGAGCTGTTTTAGAGCTAGAGATCCAGGTCAGCAGAGCCACTTTAGAACCAGAGAACAAGGTCAGCAGATCTGCTTTAGAGCCAGAGAACCAGGTCAGTAGAGCCGCTTTAGAGCCAGAGAACCAAGTCAGCAGAGCTGCTCTATAGCCTAAGCACCAGGTCAGCAGACCTGCTCTAGAGCCAGAGAACCAGGTCAGCAGAGCTGCTTTAGAACGGTAGAACCAGGGCAGCAGAGCCGCTTTAGAGCCAGAGAACCAGGTCAGCAAAGATGCTTTAGAGCCAGAGAACCAGGTCAGCAGAGCTGCTCTAGAGCCTAAGAACCAGGTCAGCAGAGCTGCTCTAGAGGCAGAGAACCAGGTCAGCAGAGCCGCTTTAGAGCCAGAGAACCAGGTCAGCAGAGCAGCTTTAGAGGGAGAGAACCAGGTCAGCAGAGCTGCTTTAGAGGGAGAGAACCAGGTCAGCAGGGCTGCTCTAGAGCCAGAGAACCAGGTCAGCAGAGCTGCTCTAGAGCCAGAGAACAAGGTCAGCAGAGCTGCTTTAGAACGGTAGAACCAGGGCAGCAGAGCCGCTTTAGAGCCAGAGAACCAGGTCAGCAAAGATGCTTTAGAGCCAGAGAACCAGGTCAGCAGAGCTGCTCTAGAGCCTAAGAACCAGGTCAGCAGAGCTGCTCTAGAGGCAGAGAACAAGGTCAGCAGAGCTACTGTAGAGCCAGAGAACCAGGTCAGCAGAGCTGCATCAGAGCCATAGAACCAGGTCAGCAGAGCTGCTCTAGAGCCTTAGAACCAGGTCAGTAGAGCTGCTTTAGAACCAGGTCAGCAGGTCAGCAGAGCCGCTTTAGAGCCAGAGAACCAGGTCAGCGGAGCCGATTTAGAGCCAGAGAACCAGGTCAGTAGAGCCGCTTCAGAGCCAGAGAACCAGGTCAGCAGAGCTGCTCTATAGCCTAAGCACCAGGTCAGCAGACCTGCTCTATAGCCAGAGAACCAGGTCAGCAGAGCTGCTTTAGAGCCAGAGAACCAGGTCAGCAGAGCCGCTTTAGAGCCAGTGAACCAGGTCAGCAGAGCAGCTTTAGAGGGAGAGAACCAGGTCAGCAGAGCTGCTTTAGAGGGAGAGAACCAGGTCAGCAGAGCTGCTCTAGAGCCAGAAAACCAGGTCAGCAGAGCTGCTCTAGAGCCAGAGAACCAGGTCAGCAGAGCTGCTCTAGAGCCAGAGAACAAGGTCAGCAGAGCTGCTCTAGAGCCAGAGAAGAAGGTCAGCAGAGCTGTTTTAGAGCTAGAGATCCAGGTCAGCAGAGCCACTTTAGAACCAGAGAACAAGGTCAGCAGATCTGCTTTAGAGCCAGAGAACCAGGTCAGTAGAGCCGCTTTAGAGCCAGAGAACCAAGTCAGCAGAGCTGCTCTATAGCCTAAGCACCAGGTCAGCAGACCTGCTCTAGAGCCAGAGAACCAGGTCAGCAGAGCTGCTTTAGAACGGTAGAACCAGGGCAGCAGAGCCACTTTAGAGCCAGAGAACCAGGTCAGCAAAGATGCTTTAGAGCCAGAGAACCAGGTCAGCAGAGCTGCTCAAGAGCCTAAGAACCAGGTCAGCAGAGCTGCTCTAGAGGCAGAGAACAAGGTCAGCAGAGCTACTGTAGAGCCAGAGAACCAGGTCAGCAGAGCAGCTTTAGAGGGAGAGAACCAGGTCAGCAGAGCTGCTTTAGAGGGAGAGAACCAGGTCAGCAGGGCTGCTCTATAGCCAGAGAACCAGGTCAGCAGAGCTGCTTTAGAGCCAGAGAACCAGGTCAGCAGAGCCGCTTTAGAGCCAGAGAACCAGGTCAGCAGAGCAGCTTTAGAGGGAGAGAACCAGGTCAGCAGAGCTGCTTTAGAGGGAGAGAACCAGGTCAGCAGGGCTGCTCTAGAGCCAGAGAACCAGGTCAGCAGAGCTGCTCTAGAGCCAGAGAACAAGGTCAGCAGAGCTGCTTTAGAACGGTAGAACCAGGGCAGCAGAGCCGCTTTAGAGCCAGAGAACCAGGTCAGCAAAGATGCTTTAGAGCCAGAGAACCAGGTCAGCAGAGCTGCTCTAGAGCCTAAGAACCAGGTCAGCAGAGCTGCTCTAGAGGCAGAGAACAAGGTCAGCAGAGCTACTGTAGAGCCAGAGAACCAGGTCAGCAGAGCTGCATCAGAGCCATAGAACCAGGTCAGCAGAGCTGCTCTAGAGCCTTAGAACCAGGTCAGTAGAGCTGCTTTAGAACCAGGTCAGCAGGTCAGCAGAACCGCTTTAGAGCCAGAGAACCAGGTCAGCGGAGCCGATTTAGAGCCAGAGAACCAGGTCAGTAGAGCCGCTTCAGAGCCAGAGAACCAGGTCAGCAGAGCTGCTCTATAGCCTAAGCACCAGGTCAGCAGACCTGCTCTATAGCCAGAGAACCAGGTCAGCAGAGCTGCTTTAGAGCCAGAGAACCAGGTCAGCAGAGCCGCTTTAGAGCCAGTGAACCAGGTCAGCAGAGCATCTTTAGAGGGAGAGAACCAGGTCAGCAGAGCTGCTTTAGAGGGAGAGAACCAGGTCAGCAGAGCTGCTCTAGAGCCAGAAAACCAGGTCAGCAGAGCTGCTCTAGAGCCAGAGAACCAGGTCAGCAGAGCTGCTCTAGAGCCAGAGAACAAGGTCAGCAGAGCTGCTCTAGAGCCAGAGAAGAAGGTCAGCAGAGCTGTTTTAGAGCTAGAGATCCAGGTCAGCAGAGCCACTTTAGAACCAGAGAACAAGGTCAGCAGATCTGCTTTAGAGCCAGAGAACCAGGTCAGTAGAGCCGCTTTAGAGCCAGAGAACCAAGTCAGCAGAGCTGCTCTATAGCCTAAGCACCAGGTCAGCAGACCTGCTCTAGAGCCAGAGAACCAGGTCAGCAGAGCTGCTTTAGAACGGTAGAACCAGGGCAGCAGAGCCGCTTTAGAGCCAGAGAACCAGGTCAGCAAAGATGCTTTAGAGCCAGAGAACCAGGTCAGCAGAGCTGCTCTAGAGCCTAAGAACCAGGTCAGCAGAGCTGCTCTAGAGGCAGAGAACAAGGTCAGCAGAGCTACTGTAGAGCCAGAGAACCAGGTCAGCAGAGCTGCATCAGAGCCATAGAATAAGGTCAGCAGAGCGGCTCTAGAGCCTTAGAACCAGGACAGTAGAGCTGCTTTAGAACCAGAGAAGCAGGTCGGCAGAGCCGTTTTAGAGCCAGAGAACCAGGTCAGCAGAGCCGATTTAGAGCCAGAGAACCAGGTCAGTAGAGCCGCTTTAGAGCCAGAGAACCAGGTCAGCAGAGCTGCTCTATAGCCTAAGCACCAGGTCAGCAGACCTGCTCTATAGCCAGAGAACCAGGTCAGCAGAGCTGCATTAGAGCCAGAGAACCAGGACAGCAGAGCCGCTTTAGAGCCAGAGAAGCAGGTCAGCAGAGCAGCTTTAGAGGGAGAGAACCAGGTCAGCAGAGCTGCTTTAGAGGGAGAGAACCAGGTCAGCAGAGCAGCTCTAGAGCCAGAGAACCAGGTCAGCAGACCTGCTCTAGAGCCAGAGAACCAGGTCAGCAGAGCTGCTTTAGAACGGTAGAACCAGGGCAGCAGAGCTGCTTTAGAGCCAGAGAACCAGGTCAGCAAAGATGCTTTAGAGCCAGAGAACCAGGTCAGCAGAGCTGCTCTAGAGCCTAAGAACCAGGTCAGCAGAGCTGCTCTAGAGGCAGAGAACCAGGTCAGCAGAGCTGCTCTAGAGCCTTAGAACCAGGTCAGTAGAGCTGCTTTAGAACCAGGTCAGCAGGTCAGCAGAGCCGCTTTAGAGCCAGAGAACCAGGTCAGCGGAGCCGATTTAGAGCCAGAGAACCAGGTCAGTAGAGCCGCTTTAGAGCCAGAGAACCAGGTCAGCAGAGCTGCTCTATAGCCTATGCACCAGGTCAGCAGACCTGCTCTATAGCCAGAGAACCAGGTCAGCAGAGCTGCTTTAGAGCCAGAGAACCAGGTCAGCAGAGCAGCTTTAGAGGGAGAGAACCAGGTCAGCAGAGCTGCTTTAGAGGGAGAGAACCAGGTCAGCAGAGCTGCTCTAGAGCCAGAAAACCAGGTCAGCAGAGCTGCTCTAGAGCCAGAGAACCAGGTCAGCAGAGCTGCTCTAGAGCCAGAGAACAAGGTCAGCAGAGCTGCTCTAGAGCCAGAGAAGAAGGTCAGCAGAGCTGTTTTAGAGCCAGAGATCCAGGTCAGCAGAGCCGCTTTAGAACCAGAGAACCAGGTCAGCAGATCTGCTTTAGAGCCAGTGAACCAGGTCAGCAGAGCTGCTTTAGAACGGTAGAACCAGGACAGCAGAGCCGCTTTAGAGCCAAAGAACCAGGTCAGCAAAGATGCTTTAGAGCCAGACAACCGGCTCAGCAGAGCTGCTCTAGAGCCTAAGAACCAGGTCAGCAGAGCTGCTCTAGACGAAGAGAACAAGGTCAGCAGAGCTACTGTAGTGCCAGAGAACCAGGTCAGCAGAGCTGCATCAGAGCCATAGAAACAGGACAGCAGAGCTGCTTTAGAGCAGTAGAACCAGGCCAGCAGCACCGTTTAAGAGCCAGAGAACCAGGTCATCAGAGCTGCTGTCGAGCCAGAGAACCAGGTCAGCAGAGCTGCTTTAGAGCCAGAGAACCAGGTTAGCAGAGCCATTGTAGAGCCAGAGAACCAGGTCACCAGAACTGCTGTAGAGCCAGAGAACCAGGTCAGCAGAGCTGCTGTAGAGCCAGAGATACCAGGTCAGCAGAGCTGCATTAGAGGGAGAGAACCAGGTCAGCAGAGCTTCTTTTGAGCCAGAGAACCAAGTCAGCAGAGCTGCTATAGAGGGAGAGAACCAGGTCAGCAGAGCTGCTCTAGAGCCAGAGACCCAGGTCAGCAGAGCTGCTTTTGAGCCAGAGAACCAGGTCAGCAGAGCTGTTCTAGAGCCTAAGAACCAGGTCAGTAGAGCTGCCCTAGAGCCAGAGATTAAGGTAAGCAGAGCTGCTTTAGAGGGAGAAAACTAGGTCAGCAGAGCTGCTTTAGAGCCTGAGAACTAGGTCAGAAGAGGTGCTTTAGAGCCAGAGAACCAGGTCATCAGAGCTGCTCTACAACCTAAGAACCAGGTCAGCAGAGCTGCTTTAGAGCCATGGAATCAGGTCAGCAAAGCTGCTGTAGAGCCAGAGAACCAGGTCAGCAGACCTGATTTAGAGCCATAGAACCAGGTCAGCAGAACCGTTGTAGGGCCAGAGAACCAGGTCAGCAGAGTTGCTCTAGAGCCAGAGAACCAGGTCAGCAGAACCGTTGTAGGGCCAGAGAACCAGGTCAGCAGAGTTGCTCTAGAGCCAGAGAACCAGGTCAGCAGAGCTGCTTTAGAGCCAGAGAACCAGGTCAGCAGAGTCGCTTTAGAACCAGAGAACCAGTTGAGCAGAGCTGCTTTAGAGCCAGTGAACCAGGTCAGCAAAGATGTTTTAGAGCCAGGGAACAAGGTCAGTAGAGCTGCTCTAGAGCCTAAGAACCAGGTCAGCAGAGCTGCTCTAGAGGCAGAGAACCGGGTCAGCACAGCTACTGTCGAGCCAGATACCCAGGTCAGCAGAGCTAATTTAGAGCCATAGAACCAGGTCAGCAGAGCTGCTTTAGAACGAGAACCAGGTCAGCAGATCCATTTAAGAGCCAAAGAACCAGGTCAGCAGAGCTCCTGTAGAGCCAGAGAACCAGGTCAGCAGAGCTGCTTTAGACAAGAGAACCAGGTCAGTAGAGCTTCTTTAGAGCCAGCGAACCAGGTCAGCTGAGCCGTTGTAGAGCCAGAGAACTAGGTCAGCAGAGCTGCTCTAGAGCCTAAGAACCAGGTCAGCAGAGCTGCTCTAGAGCTAGAGATGAAGGTCAGCAGAGCTGCTCTAGAGCCAGAGAACCAGGTCAGCAGAGCTGCTCTAGAGCCAGAGAACCAGGTCAGCAGAGCTGCTTTAGAGCCATAGAAACAGGTCAGCAGAGCTGTTGTAGAGCCAGAGAACCAGGTCAGCAGAGCTGCTCTAGAGCCTAAGAACCAGGTCTTCAGAGCCGTTGTAGAGCCAGAGAACCAGGTCAGCAGAGCCGCTTTAGAACCAGAGAACCAGGTCAGCAGAGCTGCTTTAGAGGCAGTGAACCAGGTCAGCAGAGCGCTTTAGAACTGTATAACGAGGTCAGCAAAGATGCTTTAGAGCCAGAGAACCGGGTCAGCAGAGCTACTGTAGAGGCAGAGAACCTGGTTAGCAGAGCTGCTTTAGAGCCATAGAACCAGGTCAGCAGAGCTGCTTTAGAGCCATAGAACCAGGTCAGCAGAGCTGTTTAAGAGCCAGAGAACCAGGTCAGCAGAGCTGCTGTAGAGCCATAGAACCAGGTCAGCAGAGCTGCCGTAGAGCCAGAGAACCAGAACAGCAGAGCTGCTTTAGAGCCATAGAACCAGGTCAGCAGAGCTTCTTTAGAGCCATACAACCAGGTCAGCAGAGCTGCTTTAGAGCCATAGAACCAGTCCAGCAGAGCTGCTTAAGAGCCTAAGCACCAGGTCAGCAGAGCTGCTCTAGGGCCAGAGCACCAGGTCAGCAGAGCCGCTTTAGAACCGTATAACCAGGTCAGCAGAGCCGCTTTAGAGCAAGAGAACCAGGTCTGCAAAGACACTTTAGAGCCAGAGAACCAGGTCAGCAGAGCAGGTCTAGAGCCAGAGACCCAGGTCAGCAGAGCTGCTTTAGAGCCAGAGAACCATGTCAGCAGAGCTGCTCTAGAGCCTAAGAACCAGGTCAGTAGAGCTGCTTTAGAACCAGAGAAGCAGGTCAGCAGAGCCGCTTTAGAGCCAGAGAACCAGGTCAGCAGAGCCGCTTTAGAGCCAGAGAACCAGGTCAGTAGAGCCGCTTTAGAGCCAGAGAACCAGGTCAGCAGAGCTACTCTATAGCCTAAGCACCAGGTCAGCAGACCTGCTCTAGAGCCAGAGAACCAGGTCAGCAGAGCTGCTTTAGAACGGTAGAACCAGGACAGCAGAGCCGCTTTAGAGCCAGAGAACCAGGTCAGCAAAGATGCTTTAGAGCCAGAGAACCAGGTCAGCAGATCTGCTCTAGAGCCTAAGAACCAGGTCAGCAGAGCTGTTCTAGAGACAGAGAACAAGGTCAGCAGAGCCACTGTAGAGCCAGAGAACCAGGTCAGCAGAGCTGCTCTAGAGCCTAAGAACCAGATCAGTAGATCTGCTTTAGAACCAGAGAAGCAGGTCAGCAGAGCCCCTTTAGAGCCAGAGAACCAGGTCAGCAGAGCTGCTTTAGAGCCATAGAACCAGGTCAGCAGAGCTTCTTTAGAGCCATGCAACCAGGTCAGCAGAGCTGCTTTAGAGCCAGAGAACCAGGTCAGCAGAGCTGCTTTAGAGCCAGAGAACCAGACAAGCAGAGCCACTTTAGAGCCAGAGAACCAGGTCAGCAGAGCTGCTTTAGAGCCAGAGAACCAGACAAGCAGAGCCGCTTTAGAGCCAGAGAACCAGGTCAGCAGAGCTGCTTTAGAGGGAGAGAACCAGGTCAGCAGAGCTGCTTTAGAGGGAGAGAACCAGACAAGCAGAGCCGCTTTAGAGCCATAGAACCAGGTCAGCAGAGCTGTTGTAGAGCCAGAGAACCAGGTCAGCAGAGCTGCTCTAGAGCCTAAGAACCAGGTCTTCAGAGCCGTTGTAGAGCCAGAGAACCAGGTCAGCAGAGCCGCTTTAGAACCAGAGAACCAGGTCAGCAGAGCTGCTTTAGAGGCAGTGAACCAGGTCAGCAGAGCGCTTTAGAACTGTATAACGAGGTCAGCAAAGATGCTTTAGAGCCAGAGAACCGGGTCAGCAGAGCTACTGTAGAGGCAGAGAACCTGGTTAGCAGAGCTGCTTTAGAGCCATAGAACCAGGTCAGCAGAGCTGCTTTAGAGCCATAGAACCAGGTCAGCAGAGCTGTTTAAGAGCCAGAGAACCAGGTCAGCAGAGCTGCTGTAGAGCCATAGAACCAGGTCAGCAGAGCTGCCGTAGAGCCAGAGAACCAGAACAGCAGAGCTGCTTTAGAGCCATAGAACCAGGTCAGCAGAGCTTCTTTAGAGCCATACAACCAGGTCAGCAGAGCTGCTTTAGAGCCATAGAACCAGTCCAGCAGAGCTGCTTAAGAGCCTAAGCACCAGGTCAGCAGAGCTGCTCTAGGGCCAGAGCACCAGGTCAGCAGAGCCGCTTTAGAACCGTATAACCAGGTCAGCAGAGCCGCTTTAGAGCAAGAGAACCAGGTCTGCAAAGACACTTTAGAGCCAGAGAACCAGGTCAGCAGAGCAGGTCTAGAGCCAGAGACCCAGGTCAGCAGAGCTGCTTTAGAGCCAGAGAACCATGTCAGCAGAGCTGCTCTAGAGCCTAAGAACCAGGTCAGTAGAGCTGCTTTAGAACCAGAGAAGCAGGTCAGCAGAGCCGCTTTAGAGCCAGAGAACCAGGTCAGCAGAGCCGCTTTAGAGCCAGAGAACCAGGTCAGTAGAGCCGCTTTAGAGCCAGAGAACCAGGTCAGCAGAGCTACTCTATAGCCTAAGCACCAGGTCAGCAGACCTGCTCTAGAGCCAGAGAACCAGGTCAGCAGAGCTGCTTTAGAACGGTAGAACCAGGACAGCAGAGCCGCTTTAGAGCCAGAGAACCAGGTCAGCAAAGATGCTTTAGAGCCAGAGAACCAGGTCAGCAGATCTGCTCTAGAGCCTAAGAACCAGGTCAGCAGAGCTGTTCTAGAGACAGAGAACAAGGTCAGCAGAGCCACTGTAGAGCCAGAGAACCAGGTCAGCAGAGCTGCTCTAGAGCCTAAGAACCAGATCAGTAGATCTGCTTTAGAACCAGAGAAGCAGGTCAGCAGAGCCCCTTTAGAGCCAGAGAACCAGGTCAGCAGAGCTGCTTTAGAGCCATAGAACCAGGTCAGCAGAGCTTCTTTAGAGCCATGCAACCAGGTCAGCAGAGCTGCTTTAGAGCCAGAGAACCAGGTCAGCAGAGCTGCTTTAGAGCCAGAGAACCAGACAAGCAGAGCCACTTTAGAGCCAGAGAACCAGGTCAGCAGAGCTGCTTTAGAGCCAGAGAACCAGACAAGCAGAGCCGCTTTAGAGCCAGAGAACCAGGTCAGCAGAGCTGCTTTAGAGGGAGAGAACCAGGTCAGCAGAGCTGCTTTAGAGGGAGAGAACCAGACAAGCAGAGCCGCTTTAGAGCCAGAGAACCAGGTCAGCAGAGCTTCTTTAGAGCCAGAGAACCAGACAAGCAGAGCCGCTTTAGAGCCAGAGAACCAGGTCAGCAGAGCTGCTTTAGAGGGAGAGAACCAGGTCAGCAGAGCTGCTTTAGAGGGAGAGAACCAGGTCAGCAGAGCTGCTCTAGAGCCGGAGAACCAGGTCAGCAGAGCTGCTTTAGAGCCAGAGAACCAGGTCAGCAGAGCTGCTTTAGAGCCAGAGAACCAGACAAGCAGAGCCGCTTTAGAGCCAGAGAACCAGGTCAGCAGAGCTGCTTAAGAGGGAGAGAACCAGGTCAGCAGAGCTGTTTTAGAGAGAGAGAACCAGGTCATCAGAGCTGCTCTAGAGCCAGAGAACCAGAGAACCAGGTCAGCAGAGCTGCTCTAGAGCTAGAGAACCAGGTCAGCAGAGCTGCTCTAGAGCCAGAGAACCAGGTCAGCAGAGCTGCTCTAGAGCCAGAGAACCAGGTCAGCAGAGCTGCTTTAGAGCCATAGAACCAGGTCAGCAGAGCTGTTGTAGAGCCAGAGAACGAGGTCAGCAGAGCTGCTCTAGAGCCTAAGAACCAGGTATGCAGAGCCGTTGTAGAGCCAGAGAACCAGGTCAGCAGATTCGCTTTAGAACCAGAGAACCAGGTCAGCAGAGCTGATTTAGAGGCAGTGAACCAGGTCAGCAGAGCGCTTTCGAACCGTATAACCAGATCAGCAGAGCCGCTTTAGAGCCAGAGAACCAGGTCAGCAAAGATGCTTTAGAGCCAGAGAACCAGGTCAGCAGAGCTGCTCTAGAGGCTAAGAACCAAGTCAGCAGAGCTGCTCCAGAGGCAGAGAACCGGGTCAGCAGAGCTACTGAAGAGCCAGAGAACCAGGTCAGCAGAGCTGCTTTAGAGCCATAGAACAAGGTCAGCAGAGCTGCTTTAGAGCCATAGAACCAGGTCAGCAGAGCTGTTTAAGAGGCCGAGAACCAGGTCAGCAGAGCTGCTCTAGAGCCAGAGAACCAGTTCAGCAGAGCTGGTTTAGAGCCAGAGAACCAGGTCAGCAGAGCTGCTGTAGAGCCTCGGAACCAGGTCAGCAGAGCGACTGTAGAGGCAGAGAACCTGGTTAGCAGAGCTGCTTTGGAGCCATAGAACCAGGTCAGCAGAGCTGCTTTAGAGCCATAGAACCAGGTCAGCAGAGCTGTTTAAGTGCCAGAGAACCAGGTCAGCAGAGCTGCTATAGAACCATAGAACCAGGTCAGCAGAGCTGCTGTAGAGCCAGAGAACCAGAACAGCAGAGCTGCTTTAGAGCCATAGAACCAGGTCAGCAGAGCTTCTTTAGAGCCATACAACCAGGTCAGCAGAGCTGCTTTAGAGCCATAGAACCAGGCCAGCAGAGCTGCTTTAGAGCCTAAGCACCAGGTCAGCAGAGCTGCTCTAGGGCCAGAGCACCAGGTCAGCAGAGCCGCTTTAGAACCGTATAACCAGGTCAGCAGAGCTGCTTTAGAGCAAGAGAACCAGGTCAGCAAAGAAACTTTAGAGCCAGAGAACCAGGTCAGCAGAGCTGCTCTAGAGCCAGAGACCCAGGTCAGCAGAGCTGCTTCAGAGCCAGAGAACCAGGTCAGCAGAGCTGCTCTGGAGCCTAAGAACCAGGTCAGTAGAGCTGCTTTAGAACCAGAGAAGCAGGTCAGCAGAGCCACTTTAGAGCCAGAAACCAGGTCAGCAGAGCCGCTTTAGAGCCAGAGACCCAGGTCAGCAGAGCTGCTCTATAGCCTAAGCACCATGTCAGCAGACCTGCTCTAGAGCCAGATAACCGGGTCAGCAGAGCTGCTTTAGAACGGTAGAACCAGGACAACAGAGACGCTTTAGAGCCAGAGAACCAGGTCAGCAAAGATGCTTTAGAGCCAGAGAACCAGGTCAGCAGAGCTGCTCTAGAGCCTAAGAACCACGTCAGCAGAGCTGCTCTAGAGGCAGAGAACAGGGTCAGCAGAGCTACTGTAGAGCCAGAGAACCAAGTCAGCAGAGCTGCATCAGAGCCATAGAACCAGGTCAGCAGAGCTGCTCTAGAGCCTAAGAACCAGGTCAGTAGAGCTGCTTTAGAACCAGAGAAGCAGGTCAGCAGAGCTTCTTTAGAGCCATACAACCAGGTCAGCAGAGCTGCTTTAGAGCCATAGAACCAGGCCAGCAGAGCTGCTCTAGAGCCTAAGCACCAGGTCAGCAGAGCTGCTCTAAAGCCAGAGAACCAGGTCAGCAGAGCTGCTTTAGAGCCAGAGAACCAGACAAGCAGAACCGCTTTAGAGACATAGAAGCAGGTCAGCAGAGCTGTTTTAGAGCCAGAGAACCAGGTCAGCAGAGCCGCTTTAGAGCCAGAGAACCAGGTCAGTAGAGCTGCTTTAGAGGGAGAGAACCAGGTCAGCAGAGCTGCTTTAGAGCCAGATAACCAGGTCAGCAGAACTGCTCTAGAGCCAGAGAATCAGGTCAGCAGAGCTGCTTTAGAGCCAGAGAACCAGGTCAGCAGAGCTGCTCTATAGCATAAGCACCAGGTCAGCAGACCTGCTCTAGAGCCAGAGAACCAGGTCAGCAGAGCTGCTTTAGAACGGTAGAACCAGGACAGCAGAGCCGCTTTAGAGCCAGAGAACCAGGTCAGCAAAGATGCTTTAGAGCCAGAGAACCAGGTCAGCAGAGCTGCTCTAGAGCCTAAGAACCAGGTCAGCAGAGCTGCTCTAGAGGCAGAGAACATGGTCAGCAGAGCTACTGTAGAGCCAGAGAACCAGGTCAGCAGAGCTGCATCAGAGCCATAGAACCAGGTCAGCAGAGCTGTTCTAGAGCCTAAGAACCAGGCCAGTAGAGCTGCTTTAGAACCAGAGAAGCAGGTCAGCAGAGCCGCTTTAGAGCCAGAGAACCAGGTCAGCAGAGCCGATTTAGAGCCAGAGAACCAGGTCAGCAGAGCTGCTCTATAGCCTAAGCACCAGGTCAGCAGAGCTGCTTTAGAGGGAGAGAACCAGGTCAGCAGAGCTGCTTTAGAGCCAGAGAACCAGATCAGCAGAGCCGCTTTAGAGCCAGAGAACCAGGTCAGCAGAGCAGCTTTAGAGGGAGAGAACCAGGTCAGCAGAGCTGCTTTAGAGGGAGAGAACCAGGTCAGCAGAGCTGCTCTAGAGCCAGAGAACCAGGTCATCAGAGCTGCTCTAGAGCCTAAGAACCAGGTCAGCAGAGCTGCTCTAGAGGCAGAGAACAAGGTCAGCAGAGCTACTGTAGAGCCAGAGAACCAGGTCAGCAGAGCTGCATCAGAGCCATAGAACCAGGTCAGCAGAGTGGCTCTAGAGCCTTAGAACCAGGTCAGTAGAGCTGCTTTAGAACCAGAGAAGCAGGTCAGCAGAGCCGCTTTAGAGCCAGAGAACCAGGTCAGCAGAGCCGATTTAGAACCAGAGAACCAGGTCAGTAGAGCCGCTTTAGAGCCAGAGAACCAGGTCAGGAGACCTGCTCTATAGCCAGAGAACCAGGTCAGCAGAGCTGCTTTAGAGCCAGAGAACCAGGTCAGCAGAGCCGCTTTAGAGCCAGAGAACCAGGTCAGCAGAGCAGCTTTAGAGGGAGAGAACCAGGTCAGCAGAGCTGCTTTAGAGGGAGAGAACCAGGTCAGCAGCGCTGCTCTAGAGCCAGAGAACCAGGTCAGCAGAGGTGCTCTAGAGCCAGAGAACAAGGTCAGCAGAGCTGCTTTAGAACGGTAGAACCAGGGCAGCAGAGCCGCTTTAGAGCCAGAGAACCAGGTCAGCAAAGATGCTTTAGAGCCAGAGAACCAGGTCAGCAGAGCTGCTCTAGAGGGAGAGAACCAGGTCAGCAGAGCTGCTTTAGAGCCAGATAACCAGGTCAGCAGAGCTGCTCTAGAGCTAGAGAAGCAGGTCAGAAGAGCTGCTCTAGAGCCTAACCACCAGGTCAGCAGAACTGCTCTAGAGCCAGAGAATCAGGTCAGCAGAGCTGCTTTAGAGCCAGAGAACCAGGTCAGCAGAGCTGCTCTATAGCCTAAGCACCAGGTCAGCAGACCTGCTCTAGAGCCAGAGAACCAGGTCAGCAGAGCTGCTTTAGAACGGTAGAACCAGGACAGCAGAGCCGCTTTGGAGCCAGAGAACCAGGTCAGCAAAGATGCTTTAGAGCCAGAGAACCAGGTCAGCAGAGCTGCTCTAGAGCCTAAGAACCAGGTCAGCAGAGCTGCTCTAGAGGCAGAGAACATGGTCAGCAGAGCTACTGTTGAGCCAGAGAACCAGGTCAGCAGAGCTGCATCAGAGCCATAGAACCAGGTCAGCAGAGCTGTTCTAGAGCCTAAGAACCAGGTCAGTAGAGCTGCTTTAGAACCAGAGAAGCAGGTCAGCAGAGCCGCTTTAGAGCCAGAGAACCAGGTCAGCAGAGCCGATTTAGAGCCAGAGAACCAGGTCAGTAGAGCCGCTTTAGAGCCAGAGAACCAGGTCAGCAGAGCTGCTCTATAGCCTAAGCACCAGGTCAACAGACCTGCTCTATAGCCAGAGAACCAGGTCAGCAGAGCTGCTTTAGAGCCAGAGAACCAGGTCAGCAGAGCCGCTTTAGAGCCAGAGAACCAGGTCAGCAGAGCAGCTTTAGAGGGAGAGAACCAGGTCAGCAGAGCTGCTTTAGAGGGAGAGAACCAGGTCAGCAGAGCTGCTCTAGAGCCAGAGAACCAGGTCAGCAGAGCTGCTCTAGAGCCAGAGAACCAGGTCAGCAGAGCTGCTTTAGAACGGTAGAACCAGGGCAGCAGAGCCGCTTTAGAGCCAGAGAACCAAGTCAGCAAAGATGCTTTAGAGCCAGAGAACCAGGTCAGCAGAGCTGCTCTAGAGCCTAAGAACCAGGTCAGCAGAGCTGCTCTAGAGGCAGAGAACAAGGTCAGCAGAACTACTGTAGAGCCAGAGAACAAGGTCAGCAGAGCTGCATCAGAGCCATAGAACCAGGTCAGCAGAGCTGCTCTAGAGCCTTAGAACCAGGTCAGTAGAGCTGCTTTAGAACCAGGTCAGCAGAGCCGCTTTAGAGCCAGAGAACCAGGTCAGCGGAGCCGATTTAGAGCCAGAGAACCAGGTCAGTAGAGCCGCTTTAGAGCCAGAGAACCAGGTCAGCAGAGCTGCTCTATAGCCTAAGCACCAGGTCAGCAGACCTGCTCTATAGCCAGAGAACCAGGTCAGCAGAGCTGCTTTAGAGCCAGAGAACCAGGTCAGCAGAGCCGCTTTAGAGCCAGGAACCAGGTCAGCAGAGCAGCTTTAGAGGGAGAGAACCAGGTCAGCAGAGCTGCTTTAGAGGGAGAGAACCAGGTCAGCAGAGCTGCTCTAGAGCCAGAGAACCAGGTCAGCAGAGCTGCTCTAGAGCCAGAGAACCAGGTCAGCAGAGCTGCTCTAGAGCCAGAGAACAAGGTCAGCAGAGCTGCTCTAGAGCCAGAGAAGAAGGTCAGCAGAGCTGTTTTAGAGCCAGAGATCCAGGTCAGCAGAGCCGCTTTAGAACCAGAGAACCAGGTCAGCAGATCTGCTTTAGAGCCAGTGAACCAGGTCAGCAGAGCTGCTTTAGAACGGTAGAACCAGGACAGCAGAGCCGCTTTAGAGCCAAAGAACTAGTTCAGCAAAGATGCTTTAGAGCCAGAGAACCGGGTCAGCAGAGCTGCTCTAGAGCCTAAGAACCAGGTCAGCAGAGCTGCTCTAGACGCAGAGAACAAGGTCATCAGAGCTACTGTAGTGCCAGAGAACCAGGTCAGCAGAGCTGCATCAGAGCCATAGAAACAGGACAGCAGAGCTGCTTTAGAGCAGTAGAACCAGGCCAGCAGCACCGTTTAAGAGCCAGAGAACCAGGTCATCAGAGCTGTTGTAGAGCCAGAGAACCAGGTCAGCAGAGCTGCTTTAGAGCCAGAGAACCAGGTTAGCAGAGCCATTGTAGAGCCAGAGAACCAGGTCACCAGAACTGCTGTAGAGCCAGAGAACCAGGTCAGCAGAGCTGCTGTAGAGCCAGAGATACCAGGTCAGCAGAGCTGCATTAGAGGGAGAGAACCAGGTCAGCAGAGCTGCTTTTGAGCCAGAGAACCAAGTCAGCAGAGCTGCTTTAGAGCCATAGAACCAGGTCAGCAGAGCTGCTTTAGAGCCAGAGAACCAGGTCAGCAGAACCGTTGTAGGGCCAGAGAACCAGGTCAGCAGAGGTGCTCTAGAGCCAGAGAACCAGGTCAGCAGAGCTGCTTTAGAGGGAGAGAACCAGGTCAGCAGAGCTGCTCTAGAGCCAGAGAACCAGGTCAGCAGAGCTGCTCTAGAGCTAGAGGACCAGGTCAGCAGAGCTGCTCTAGAGCCAGAGAACCAGGTCTGCAGAGCTGCTCTAGAGCCAGAGAACCAGATCAGCAGAGCTGCTTTAGAGCCATAGAACCAGGTCAGCAGAGCTGTTGTAGAGCCAGAGAACCAGGTCAGCAGAGCTGCTCTAGAGCCTAAGAACCAGGTCTGCAGAGCCGTTGTAGAGCCAGAGAACCAGGTCAGCAGATTTGCTTTAGAACCAGAGAACCAGGTCAGCAGAGTCGCTTTAGAA
Source organism: Triturus cristatus (assembly GCF_964204655.1). NCBI lineage: Eukaryota > Metazoa > Chordata > Amphibia > Caudata > Salamandridae > Triturus > Triturus cristatus. Next base: position 208,149 of record NW_028187738.1, read on the forward strand.
CCAGAGAACCAGGTCAGCAGAGCTGCTTTAGAGGCAGTGAACCAGGTCAGCAGAGCACTTTAGAACTGTATAACGAGGTCAGCAGAGCCGCTTTAGAGCCAGAGAACCAGGTCAGCAAAGATGCTTTAGAGCCAGAGAACCAGGTCAGCAGAGCTGCTCTAGAGGCTAAGAACCAAGTCAGCAGAGCTGCTCCAGAGGCAGAGAACCGGGTCAGCAGAGCTGCTTTAGAGCCATAGAACCAGGTCAGCAGAGCTGTATAAGCGGGGCCGAGAACCAGGTCAGCAGAGCTGCTCTAGAGCCAGAGAACCAGTTCAGCAGAGCTGGTTTAGAGCCAGAGAACCAGGTCAGCAGAGCTGCTGTAGAGCCTCAGAACCAGGTCAGCAGAGCTGCTCTAGAGGCAGAGAACCGGGTCAGCAGAGCTACTGTAGAGGCAGAGAACCTGGTTAGCAGAGCTGCTTTAGAGCCATAGAACCAGGTCAGCAGAGCTGCTTTAGAGCCATAGAACCAGGTCAGCAGAGCTGTTTAAGAGCCAGAGAACCAGGTCAGCAGAGCTGCTGTAGAGCCATAGAACCAGGTCAGCAGAGCTGCCGTAGAGCCAGAGAACCAGAACAGCAGAGCTGCTTTAGAGCCATAGAACCAGGTCAGCAGAGCTTCTTTAGAGCCATACAACCAGGTCAGCAGAGCTGCTTTAGAGCCATAGAACCAGGCCAGCAGAGCTGCTTTAGAGCCTAAGCACCAGGTCAGCAGAGCTGCTCTAGGGCCAGAGCACCAGGTCAGCAGAGCCGCTTTAGAACCGTATAACCAGGTCAGCAGAGCCGCTTTAGAGCAAGAGAACCAGGTCAGCAAAGACACTTTAGAGCCAGAGAACCAGGTCAGCAGAGCTGCTCTAGAGCCAGAGACCAAGGTCAGCAGAGCTGCTTTAGAGCCAGAGAACCATGTCAGCAGAGCTGCTCTAGAGCCTAAGAACCAGGTCAGTAGAGCTGCTTTAGAACCAGAGATGCAGGTCAGCAGAGCCGCTTTAGAGCCAGAGAACCAGTTCAGCAGAGCCGCTTTAGAGCCAGAGAACCAGGTCAGTAGAGCCGCTTTAGAGCCAGAGAACCAGGTCAGCAGAGCTACTCTATAGCCTAAGCACCAGGTCAGCAGACCTGCTCTAGAGCCAGAGAACCAGGTCAGCAGAGCTGCTTTAGAACGGTAGAACCAGGACAGCAGAGCCGCTTTAGAGCCAGAGAACCAGGTCAGCAAAGATGCTTTAGAGCCAGAGAACCAGGTCAGCAGAGCTGCTCTAGAGCCTAAGAACCAGGTCAGCAGAGCTGCTCTAGAGACAGAGAACAAGGTCAGCAGAGCTACTGTAGAGCCAGAGAACCAAGTCAGCAGAGCTGCATCAGAGCCATAGAACCAGGTCAGCAGAGCTGCTCTAGAGCCTAAGAACCAGGTCAGTAGAGCTGCTTTAGAACAAGAGAAGCAGGTCAGGAGAGCCCCTTTAGAGCCAGAGAACCAGGTCAGCAGAGCTGCTTTAGAGCCATAGAACCAGGTCAGCAGAGCTTCTTTAGAGCCATACAACCAGGTCAGCACAGCTGCTTTAGAGCCAGAGAACCAGGTCAGCAGAGCTGCTTTAGAGCCAGAGAACCAGACAAGCAGAGCCGCTTTAGAGCCAGAGAACCAGGTCAGCAGATCTGCTTTAGAGCCAGAGAACCAGACAAGCAGAGCCGCTTTAGAGCCAGAGAACCAGGTCAGCAGAGCTGCTTTAGAGGGAGAGAACCAGGTCAGCAGAGCTGCTTTAGAGGGAGAGAACCAGGTCAGCAGAGCTGCTCTAGAGCCGGAGAACCAGGTCAGCAGAGCTGCTTTAGAGCCAGAGAACCTGGTCAGCAGAGCTGCTTTAGAGCCAGAGAACCAGACAAGCAGAGCCGCTTTAGAGCCAGAGAACCAGGTCAGCAGAGCTGCTTTAGAGGGAGAGAACCAGGTCAGCAGAGCTGTTTTAGAGAGAGAGAACCAGGTCATGAGGGCTGCTCTAGAGCCAGAGAACCAGAGAACCAGGTCAGCAGAGCTGCTCTAGAGCTAGAGAACCAGGTCAGCAGAGCTGCTCTAGAGCCAGAGAACAAGGTCAGCAGAGCTGCTCTAGAGCCAGAGAATCAGGTCAGCAGAGCTGCTCTAGAGCCAGAGAACCAGGTCAGCAGAGCTGCTTTAGAGCCATAGAACCAGGTCAGCAGAGCTGTTGTAGAGCCAGAGAACGAGGTCAGCAGAGCTGCTCTAGAGCCTAAGAACCAGGTCTGCAGAGCCGTTGTAGAGCCAGAGAACCAGGTCAGCAGATTCGCTTTAGAACTAGAGAACCAGGTCAGCAGAGCTGCTTTAGAGGCAGTGAACCAGGTCAGCAGAGTGCTTTAGAACCGTATAACCAGATCAGCAGAGCCGCTTTAGAGCCAGAGAACAAGGTCAGCAAAGATGCTTTAGAGCCAGAGAACCAGGTCAGCAGAGCTGCTCTAGAGCCTAAGAACCAGGTCTGCAGAGCCGTTGTAGAGCCAGAGAACCAGGTCAGCAGATTCGCTTTAGAACCAGAGAACAAGGTCAGCAGAGCTACTGTAGTGCCAGAGAACCGGGTCAGCAGAGCTACTGAAGAGCCAGAGAACCAGGTCAGCAGAGCTGCTTTAGAGCCATAGAACCAGGTCAGCAGAGCTGCTTTAGAGCCATAGAACCAGGTCAGCAGAGCTGTTTAAGAGGCCGAGAACCAGGTCAGCAGAGCTGCTCTAGAGCCAGAGAACCAGTTCAGCAGAGCTGGTTTAGAGCCAGAGAACCAGGTCAGCAGAGCTGCTGTAGAGCCTCAGAACCAGGTCAGCAGAGCTGCTCTAGAGGCAGAG